>NC_139592.1:22709186-22781686 GCF_946808225.1 Silurus aristotelis
GGGTTTATGATGTTCGTCATTTCCCTGGTATTTCGGAGTAAAGCAGAGCAGTGCAGCAGGTGACGTGTAGATGGAGGTGGTGTGTAATAATAAATTCCATATGTTTTTTTTCCCCTACACACACACACACACACACACACACACACACACACACACACACACACACACACACACACACAGTGAAGTTCTCAGGAGACGTGGACATAGAGACGGATATCCTTTACCAAATAACCTGTGGAGACAGCAAGGCCGACCTGGTGTGGAAAAAATTCGTCTGCCCCGGGATCAACGTCAAGTGTGTGCAGGTGAATGAGTCACGTGTTCACGTCACAGGTTTCACTCAGTGGCCTTTCAGTGAGAACATTTATTGCTTTCGCAGTCATACATACACACACACACACACACACACACACACACACACACACACACACACACACACACACACACACACACACACACACACACACACACACACTCCTAACAATTCAGCCTGTCTATATTATAATAAAATATAATAATATAGAATAATAATTATTATATATAAATAAATAATATAAAAAAATATTTATTTTTATATATTTATTTAAAATGGAAGTACACAGAAAGTTCTTTGATATTTTTTTTCCCCCTTAAAAACAGCTCTCAATGTGTTTCATTTGTTGAAGCAAAACGTTTAAAATCATATTAAAACAATAAACGTGTTGATAAAAAAATCTCATATCTTCGTTAAGTACATTTTATTGCTCCTTATGTGTTTATTAAAAAAAAAAAAGCTATAGTAGTCAATGTAAAACAATGTAAAATTGAGTTTTATTTACAAAGCGATCCCTGATATTTTTCTGGTGAGGAAACAGTCCGAGCTTACTCTTTTGTAGATCAAGTTTTGTGTGATGATTTGTTCTTGATATCGCGTCTGACCCTTGAAATTGCAATTTCGTGCAAAAAAAAAAAACCCGTGGTCCTCATAAAGCACTCCCATCACCTCTAATGCTTTTATGTTCCAGTTCAACAATCACCTGATCAGCCCCAAGGAGTTTGTCTACCTGGCTGGAAAATCCACTCTAAAAGACTGGAAGCGAGCGATACGGCTCAACGGGACGATGCTTAGGTGTGTTACTCTGAAGCGTTGAGAAAATCGACTCGTTTAATTCCGTAACGAGGGTCATGTGACCACTGGTTTTGGGTGAAGCTTCTATTTGTGCAGCGGAGAGATTGTTCATAAAGCTGTCATATTTCTCAGGAACCCAGTGTTCTTATCTTTATAAACACAACCAAATTAAATAACTTTAAAAGCCTCAAGATTTTTTTTGTGTTTGTTTTTAATATTTAAATATTAAAGAAGGAGCGATGAGTGTTTGTTAGGAACCTTAATGGAAAAAAATGCTTTTGAAGGTGAAATTCCTCCATGAAGCTGTTTGGGAAGATCGTTCAGAGAGAAAATCAAATTAAACATGTTTAATACTTTATATTTTTTTGCCCATTAAATTTATTTTAAACACGAAATAGCAAAGACCTTGTGTGACCACTAACTTGCACTGTTAGGGGTGCACTAACTTGTGCACTGGTCTTCTTCCCCCCCATGTCGAGGAATATGTGTGAAAAAACCCTCATACACTCCTGACTTTTGGATGATGTTTTATGTCCTGTAGGAAGATCATGGACTCGGGCGAGCTGGACTTCTACCAGCACTCGAAGCTGTGCTCAAACACGTGCCGCAGCACCAAGATCGACCTGGTGGGGACTCGAGCGTCTCTCAGCGGCCAGACGTCCACCGAGACGGCACTGACCTCCTCTTCTACTGACGGTACCGCTCCGTTATACTCGTAACATTTACATCGCAGTATTTCAGTGATATCACACCTGCTCTGATACACACTGTTACAGAGTTTCAGATTTCTCGTGAACAATACATTAATATAAATATTATTCATTAGAGGTCGACCGATTCATCGGGTTTATTAAATATTATGAATAATATAGTTGATAGTTGATTGCTGGAACTAAAAATCACTACCGATAGTTTTTCCGGGTTGCGTTATACAGTACAAGAGTGGCCTCTAGCGGCGAATCACTGACACTACGTGCTGTTTATTTATTATCCATTTTGGATTTAACTGTTTTTATTCAATTTGGAATTTGAATGCATGTCTTTTATTCTTTCCTCAATATTTATTGATATGATTAATTATTTATTTCATCTACCACATTTTCATGATTCAGTCAATTTCTTAAAAAAAAAAAAAATTATGTTCGCTACGCTGTGAACGTCCGTATCGCTAATCGTATATATGCTTAAAACAGTGAACGGATGTCCAGCCACGCTAACGACGGAAAACTCCGAAGACGGCACTGAATGGGTCACGGCTATAGGAGGTGAGTCGATTTAGTCGTTATTTGTCCTCGTGATTTCTTTCTCCATTATCTTCTACACACACAGGAGTGAAACCCCGAACTGCACGGATCGGATAAGATTGTGTTCGACTTCTTATTCATCAGGCTGCAAATAAGGAGCTGGTCACATGATCATAACATCTGTAGGGCTGTAGGAAGTCAGTAACGTGCCAAACGTGCATTAAATGTGAAATGCGCTGCTCAAAAAGAACACATTATGGTCAGGTGTCCACTAACAGCCGAGTAATGAAATTGTCCCTTGTTTCTTTAACACCTTTCCGTTTGCTCTCAGAGGACACCATGACATTCTGGAAAGCTCTGAAGGAGGCTGGACTGCTGGAGGACATTGTGGAGGATCTGCAAAAAGAGATTGAGGAGATCCTTAAAGGCCTGGAGGAACACATCAAGGAACCTCCACTACAGGTCAAAGGTCAGTGGTGGTATATAAATTTTTTTTTTCCTTTTTTTTTTCTCTTCATGCTACGTTTTTTTTTTTTTTTTGCTTGCACGCTCGACAGTGACCGTTTGAGGAAATCCATGCTAGCTTATTTCCATAACATTTTCGAGATGTTGAAAGTTAGAAACGCCTTGATGTTTTGCCCTGAAGATCTTACACAGCACTATTCGATGTTCTCCACGGATCGCTACACGCTTTCTGCCTTGATATATGCGAGTCCTGTTTCTCGTTTATACTGCAGACGCGGCTCTGCTCAACAATATCGTTCAGAACTTTGGGATGCTGGACCTGGTGAAGAAAGTGCTGACCAGCCACAAGAGCGAAATGGATCGTTGTCGGGAACAGTACACACAAAGCCTGGCAGGTGAGCGATTTCCGTAACTTCCATTTCAATGTCCTCCGAAAGCGCCGTCTTTTACGACTCCGATTTCATTTGTAGCTCTGGAGCGCCAGTGTGACGAACACCGCAAGTGCGCCAAGGAACTGAAGAGCAAATCGCAGCACCTCAATAACGTCCTCATGAACCTGACCCCCGTCGCCACGCCACCGCCGCCTCCCAAGCGCCCCAGGCTCACCCGTGCCGTCTCCGGTCCCGCCACGGTCATGGCTCCGCCTGCTCAGCCCACCCAGTTCACCCTGCCCATCACCCAGCTCACAGGCATCCCACTGGACAAAATCCTGTCCGCCCTTGGAGGCTCTACCCCTAATCAGTCACCCTTCTTAGGAGGCTACACCGTCCTGACGCCTCCCGGAGGAGAACTGCAGTCCGACATGTCCAATCTGACCGTGCTGAGCTCAGATGTAGCAGGAGGCTCCGCCATCGTTAAAGTGCTCAGTCCCTTTCAGCTGGTCACACTGCCCACTCTGCAGAACCTGGCAACACCAGCAGGGGGCAGCACCATCATGGCAGTGCCTGTGAGTAGCACCACAGTGGAGACACTTGGAGCTCAGGTGGAGGAGATCGCTCCGGGGAACGCTGAACAGCAAAGCAAAGACAATCAGTAACATCCACACGCAGGGAATTTTTTTATTTTTATTTTTTTTCTTCAAAGGAAATATGTTTGTTTGTTGGATCATTGAATTGTTTTTGTCACGTCTTTTCACACCGCTAGGCATAAAAAAAAAACCCTCTGGATGCCGGTGTTTCCCGGGTGCCCCTGCACGTACACTCTCAGGAGAACAATAACGGCGTAAAGCCACCGCGTAAAAGCACTGCGTTTATTTCCTTATTTTATCAAAGTTTTGTTTCATAGCCCTTTTCTCAAATCGGATATTTTTTGGTGTGTAATGTTGTAAATACGCTGCTGCAACGTTCCTCCGAATGCTTTCGTGTTACCGATCAGTGTTATTCCTTATCCCCCCCCCCTCCCCTGATAAAACGTTTCAGCGAAAGACTCCGCGTTTGTTTTCAGGGACGTGTTTTTGCTCTTTGTCTTTAGGCAAAAGTTTGTGGACCCCTGAGCAAAAGATATCTGATATTTGTGCTCCTTTTTTTTTTTTTTTGCGTCATTCACCGTTCTCAGGTGTTCCACTAGATTTTGAGGAGATTTGTTCTGGCCTGTCTTTCTGTAGTGTGCATTAATAATCCACATCTCAATGTTAGAGCTTTAGGAAGTGTGTGTGACGTGAGTTATAAACGTGTCATAAACACCAAAACACACACGTAATTCATAGAGTACACGTTTAGTGAGAGAAAATCTGTCAGTGTAATTTATGCGTGTCTATGCTTTTATCTCTGTGTGTGTGTGTGTGTGTGTGTGTGTGTGTGTGTGTGTGTGTGTGTAGTACTCTTCTTGATGTACACCCTTTTAAGCCTTATGCTCCGTTATCGATCATCTCCCACCTTTCTTCCTTTCAGCAGAGCTCCGAATCTCCATTTCTGCTCGGGGTTTTTTGTGCCTCAGTGTGAATACACGAATAGGAACGGAAGGTCGGCGCGCGGGTTGTTGAGATGAACAGCACACAAATCTGCGGCTATGCAAAACAGGAATTTGGTAGGAAACCTCATTAGCAAAGCTGATTCCGCTCCTGATTGCTAGTTTTACATTCAGGGCATTCAATCCATGCTGTCAGAAATGCTACCGCTAATGAAAGCACGCAGGCAAACGATGCGGGTGGGGTCTCCACTTGTTGAAAATAAAAGGTTAAAAACTCGTGAGGGGACTTCGGGTGTCTTTGTCTACGTCGAACCCTGTACCAAAATCATTTTCCTGTTATAATTCAGGAAGCCATCAAATTATTGAGTCATCAAATGACGACCGAGACAGAGGGCGTGCGTGTAATGTAGTCTGAGGTACCCCAGCAGCCATGTTTGAGTCGTTCTAGAAGGATAGAAGAAAAATGGATTTGATCTAACATGCTTTGACCTGCCACTCATCGTTCACCAACACCTTATTGCCAAAGTGTATGCAAAGTGTATGCTAATCATATGCTAATCCTCATAAATATTAGTGTGTAGGTATGTATATCTGTGCACATGGTGTCCTGTTCTGGATTGGGGTTCCACTTCATGCTCACTGTTCCCAGGAGGACCAGGATAAAACTCAATGAACCCTTAAAGGTTCTTTTGACATCTGGTCTGGAGAACTCTAAAATCCCAATTAATTTAAAACCGATAGCGAGTATACAATCTGAAGCCTTTCTGAAGAGCATTTTTATGTTCTGTATTTAACTTATTTTTTTTAGAACTATTAGCAGCACTGAATGGACAAACGTTTTGGACCGGACAATTTGAAGAACCCTCGAAGAACTCATCTGAGAGAAGACTGTGTTTATAATATACTTAAATTTTTTTATTTAAGGTTCAATGGCTGTCTTAAAGGAATAGATTTATTAAGAACCCTGCAATAAAACGTCTTCCTTTTACAAAACCTAGGAATTAAATAAACTTTTACTAATCCAAAAAGCGTTCATGTGAGAATTTGCTGACTGTAAAGGGTAGTTATTCTATTGTTGACCAGCAGGTGGTGCTACAAACTTCTGGTTTCTTTTGAGAAGACAAAAAAAAAAAAGTTTGTATTGAATAATTTATTCAACTTAAAATAATAAACTTTTGGTTAATATTCTCTTAAGTGAGACAAAAGTCCAGCAAATCAAGGTCTCGCCCTTTATTGTAATTTTAAAACAAGCATTAAAATACAGCACGCATCGTATTCGTTTACATCTAACAGCAAAAATGGCGGCGGCGTTTAAATACACGAATGCCATAAAGAGCGGGTCGTACATTGGATACAAGGTCCAAACGTTTAGCAGCATATTTTTTTTGGCTAGTACAATAAAAAGTCGTGAGACTTCATGAGCCTGTATAAGTTCAGCTACCTTTTTGTTTTTTTGTTTTTTTTACAAAACAACCTAAAGACCAAATTCGTTGTATGACGACGGCTCCTCGTCAGAACGCACCGAAATTTTAAAATGGCGGCGTAAAAAGCCACCATATCTCTTCTGGTTGTCCCAGTTTAATTTGGGACGGATTCTTCTCATAAAGCCCTGAAGATCTTACACAGCACTATTCAATGTTCTCCACGGATCGCTACACGCTTTCTGCCTTGATATACGCGAGTCCTGTTTCTCGTTTATACTGCAGACGCGGCTCTGCTCAACAATATCGTTCAGAACTTTGGGATGCTGGACCTGGTGAAGAAAGTGCTGACCAGCCACAAGAGCGAAATGGATCGTTGTCGGGAACAGTACACACAAAGCCTGGCAGGTGAGCGATTTCCGTAACTTCCATTTCAATGTCCTCCGAAAGCGCCGTCTTTTACGACTCCGATTTCATTTGTAGCTCTGGAGCGCCAGTGTGACGAACACCGCAAGTGCGCCAAGGAACTGAAGAGCAAATCGCAGCACCTCAATAACGTCCTCATGAACCTGACCCCCGTCGCCACGCCACCGCCGCCTCCCAAGCGCCCCCGGCTCACCCGTGCCGTCTCCGGTCCCGCCACGGTCATGGCTTCGCCTGCTCAGCCCACCCAGTTCACCCTGCCCATCACCCAGCTCACAGGCATCCCACTGGACAAAATCCTGTCCGCCCTTGGAGGCTCTACCCCTAATCAGTCACCCTTCTTAGGAGGCTACACCGTCCTGACGCCTCCCGGAGGAGAACTGCAGTCCGACATGTCCAATCTGACCGTGCTGAGCTCAGATGTAGCAGGAGGCTCCGCCATCGTTAAAGTGCTCAGTCCCTTTCAGCTGGTCACACTGCCCACTCTGCAGAACCTGGCAACACCAGCAGGGGGCAGCACCATCATGGCAGTGCCTGTGAGTAGCACCACAGTGGAGACACTTGGAGCTCAGGTGGAGGAGATCGCTCCGGGGAACGCTGAACAGCAAAGCAAAGACAATCAGTAACATCCACACGCAGGGAATTTTTTTATTTTTATTTTTTTTCTTCAAAGGAAATATGTTTGTTTGTTGGATCATTGAATTGTTTTTGTCACGTCTTTTCACACCGCTAGGCATAAAAAAAAAACCCTCTGGATGCCGGTGTTTCCCGGGTGCCCCTGCACGTACACTCTCAGGAGAACAATAACGGCGTAAAGCCACCGCGTAAAAGCACTGCGTTTATTTCCTTATTTTATCAAAGTTTTGTTTCATAGCCCTTTTCTCAAATCGGATATTTTTTGGTGTGTAATGTTGTAAATACGCTGCTGCAACGTTCCTCCGAATGCTTTCGTGTTACCGATCAGTGTTATTCCTTATCCCCCCCCCCTCCCCTGATAAAACGTTTCAGCGAAAGACTCCGCGTTTGTTTTCAGGGACGTGTTTTTGCTCTTTGTCTTTAGGCAAAAGTTTGTGGACCCCTGAGCAAAAGATATCTGATATTTGTGCTCCTTTTTTTTTTTTTTTGCGTCATTCACCGTTCTCAGGTGTTCCACTAGATTTTGAGGAGATTTGTTCTGGCCTGTCTTTCTGTAGTGTGCATTAATAATCCACATCTCAATGTTAGAGCTTTAGGAAGTGTGTGTGACGTGAGTTATAAACGTGTCATAAACACCAAAACACACACGTAATTCATAGAGTACACGTTTAGTGAGAGAAAATCTGTCAGTGTAATTTATGCGTGTCTATGCTTTTATCTCTGTGTGTGTGTGTGTGTGTGTGTGTGTGTGTGTGTGTGTGTGTGTGTGTGTGTGTGTGTAGTACTCTTCTTGATGTACACCCTTTTAAGCCTTATGCTCCGTTATCGATCATCTCCCACCTTTCTTCCTTTCAGCAGAGCTCCGAATCTCCATTTCTGCTCGGGGTTTTTTGTGCCTCAGTGTGAATACACGAATAGGAACGGAAGGTCGGCGCGCGGGTTGTTGAGATGAACAGCACACAAATCTGCGGCTATGCAAAACAGGAATTTGGTAGGAAACCTCATTAGCAAAGCTGATTCCGCTCCTGATTGCTAGTTTTACATTCAGGGCATTCAATCCATGCTGTCAGAAATGCTACCGCTAATGAAAGCACGCAGGCAAACGATGCGGGTGGGGTCTCCACTTGTTGAAAATAAAAGGTTAAAAACTCGTGAGGGGACTTCGGGTGTCTTTGTCTACGTCGAACCCTGTACCAAAATCATTTTCCTGTTATAATTCAGGAAGCCATCAAATTATTGAGTCATCAAATGACGACCGAGACAGAGGGCGTGCGTGTAATGTAGTCTGAGGTACCCCAGCAGCCATGTTTGAGTCGTTCTAGAAGGATAGAAGAAAAATGGATTTGATCTAACATGCTTTGACCTGCCACTCATCGTTCACCAACACCTTATTGCCAAAGTGTATGCAAAGTGTATGCTAATCATATGCTAATCCTCATAAATATTAGTGTGTAGGTATGTATATCTGTGCACATGGTGTCCTGTTCTGGATTGGGGTTCCACTTCATGCTCACTGTTCCCAGGAGGACCAGGATAAAACTCAATGAACCCTTAAAGGTTCTTTTGACATCTGGTCTGGAGAACTCTAAAATCCCAATTAATTTAAAACCGATAGCGAGTATACAATCTGAAGCCTTTCTGAAGAACATTTTTATGTTCTGTATTTAACTTATTTTTTTTAGAACTATTAGCAGCACTGAATGGACAAACGTTTTGGACCGGACAATTTGAAGAACCCTCGAAGAACTCATCTGAGAGAAGACTGTGTTTATAATATACTTAAATTTTTTTATTTAAGGTTCAATGGCTGTCTTAAAGGAATAGATTTATTAAGAACCCTGCAATAAAACGTCTTCCTTTTACAAAACCTAGGAATTAAATAAACTTTTACTAATCCAAAAAGCGTTCATGTGAGAATTTGCTGACTGTAAAGGGTAGTTATTCTATTGTTGACCAGCAGGTGGTGCTACAAACTTCTGGTTTCTTTTGAGAAGACAAAAAAAAAAAAGTTTGTATTGAATAATTTATTCAACTTAAAATAATAAACTTTTGGTTAATATTCTCTTAAGTGAGACAAAAGTCCAGCAAATCAAGGTCTCGCCCTTTATTGTAATTTTAAAACAAGCATTAAAATACAGCACGCATCGTATTCGTTTACATCTAACAGCAAAAATGGCGGCGGCGTTTAAATACACGAATGCCATAAAGAGCGGGTCGTACATTGGATACAAGGTCCAAACGTTTAGCAGCATATTTTTTTTGGCTAGTACAATAAAAAGTCGTGAGACTTCATGAGCCTGTATAAGTTCAGCTACCTTTTTGTTTTTTTGTTTTTTTTACAAAACAACCTAAAGACCAAATTCGTTGTATGACGACGGCTCCTCGTCAGAACGCACCGAAATTTTAAAATGGCGGCGTAAAAAGCCACCATATCTCTTCTGGTTGTCCCAGTTTAATTTGGGACGGATTCTTCTCATAAAGCCTCCGTATCTTTTCTGGAGCTCCTGCTGGTCGGGTTGTTCTTCAGACTCGCTTCTTTTGGGAACGAATTTCCGCCGGAATCCGCCGTAGCGCTTCACCTCGCTCCGAGGAAGCGAGTTGTCGTAAAGTCCCATTTCGTTCTCCGAGGTGACGTCTTCGCCTTCCATGTCCTCGGTCAGCTCGGGCGCGTTCCTCTGGATCACTTTCAGCACTGCGTCTCCGTATTTCTTCGCCAGTAAGCCTTTCTCGATAGCGTTCTCCCTCCAGGGCGAGGTCAGCAGGTTCTTTTTGTTTTTCTCGATCCTTTTTATGAATCCGCCATAGCGCTTCACTGGGTTCGACGCCGCCGGCTCCAGCAGCTCGTCCTCGGGTCGTTCCCATAAAATCTTCTCGCACCTCTCCAGCTCAGTGCTGGACGCAAGCGTTCCTTCACACTCTAAAGTGCACGTCTGATTGAGGAGAGGAAAAAAAGAAAAGTTGGAAAGGATAAGAAACAAAACAGGCTTTTTTAGTAGCGGTATGATGGGTATGATTTTTCAAGCGTTACTAAATGCCTTTTTATCCTTTTATAGTTACTTTTAACGAGATCCTGTTATTACTTATTACTACATCACAGCTATAAACATTGATCACACCACATAAAATCCATTTATTATTAGTCCTGGGTGATGTAGACCATCGTTCAGACAAATGTCGATGAGCTGTTGCTATAGAAACGATAAGTTGCTATAACCTCTGCTCAGAGATGCAGCAGCTTCCGACCAATTAGAATCGAGAACTCGATGGCGATACTGTACACTTAGAATGGAATATTTCTCCCACGTCGATGCAGCACAAATTCAGACAATATCAGTGCTTCGACTCTCAAACTTTAGCAAAAGAACCGCAACACAATCAGGAACATTCTCTCAATTTCACAGATGTGGTGTTTTCATGGCTTTTTCTCATGTATCTTCAGAAGTCTCCTTGAACAATAATGTCACAGGACATTATATATATATTTTATTTTATTTTTTTATTCACCTCACACACACTTCAGGAGGTTCGGAAGGTGCACTTTTGTGTTTTCGACCAGCAATCATATGGGTTTAGTAACATTTTGTTTCCTAAAAGGGTCAAGGGTTTTATTTATTCAATAAACGGGAAAAAGAGCAATAAAATCTTTCGGAAATACATCCTCCTTTACATTCTCAGAAAACAGGGGTACTAAGGATTTTTTTATTACCCTTAAAGATCCACTAGAGGTAATAATAGTCTATGGTTAGTTATATTACTGTAAAGCACAGGAACACTATGATCCCTAACAGATCAGGAGACCATTAAAGGTTAGTTTGGTACTAAAACTAGACAAAATAAAGAAGGATGAGAAACAGACTGGAGACTGGTTGTATTCCTAAATATGACCTTTCAGCTCTTATCTTCTGTTTTACTCTCATTTTATTAAAACAGAAAGATTCAGGGGAGAGAAGGAAAAAAAACCAAACACAAAAATGTCGGGAAGTTTTTTTGTTTGCTTTACAATCCTAATCGTCCTGCGTTTTTCTTCTATTTATTTCAAGCCTTTCTGCTCAGCTACAGGTGGTTTCTTTTATAAAGAAGATGAAGAAGAAGAAGAAGAAGAAGAAGAAGAAGAAGAAGAAGAAGAGACGATCTTACCAGCAGGTTGAGAGGTGAGTCGGAGATTTGCAGAGCGCATTTGAGACACTGTTCAGAGCAATCAGCCCAGGAGAGAGAAGGCAGGCTGAGCATCAACACCAACACGTACCACTCCATCTTATTTCTTCAGAAGATTCTGTACAGAAGAACAAGCAGATTTCGTGTGCAGTTTGTGTTAGTTAGTGTTCTCCTGCAGGCAGGAACCGACCTCTGATTCTGGTCTGATCTCAGCAGGAAATGCATTCTTTAAAAATTACAATGGCGACTTATTAGGAGACAGAGAGCTGATCTTTAAAAAGAAACCAGAGGGTTTATTTTTCAGGTGAACAAATAACCAAAAAAAAAAAAAACCTCCCAAAGCGTTTTAGAAACCGTGCGTAAAAATGCGAGAGGATTGAATTTACATTACGCACTCAAATAACTCAAACTGGTACTCAAACAGAAACGCTACTCAACTGTCCCTTGGTTTATCGCTTTCTATAATTAACATTTGCAGTGTATTTTGCATAAGGATATTTATTGCATCTTTAAAGCTTTGCATTTAAAACAAATAAACACCGTACATTATTGCACATCTGTATTTCCAGATGCGCCTTTTTGTTATAAAGGTTAGAAGATCCACATGCTGCATTTTAAAATCTTGAGAAGTACGACGGAGAACATAAAACAGTCCATTGTTCAGGAGTGGAAGTGTGAAGTTCAGGGGGAAAAGATGCAACCTGGTTTTTGTGCAATCTAAAATATTAATAAAGTCCAGGCGATAAATAAAATGCTGAATGTCCAACTACAATCTTCACCACAATGGACTTCATTCAGGACTGTTTAGGTTTTTATAGAAATAGTTGAAATAAGCATATATAGTATGAGTAATATTAGTGATAATATAATAATATGAATAATCAGCGTGAGACTAAGAACACAAATGAATGCGCATCTCTATATATTTGTGTATGAAAAGTTGCACAAAAAAAAAGTGTTACCTGGTTTGTACACTCCCTTGTTTTTCTCTTCAAGTGCAATAGTGCAAATCCGACAGAATGAAACAGTTGGTGAAGTGGTGCACCTTCTTCTGCAGCCTCCTGCCTCCTGAGCTCTGCTCTTTATTCCTCCGTGTGCCCGCTGCCCACCTTCTCTTCACCCACTGGCATCACAGTGCCCGCCTTCATCTGACCAATCGCGCAAGAATCCCAGCGCCCACCAACACACAAACACACACACACCCACCCACTGACCCACCCACAAACACACACACCGCACCGCACCGCACCACCGCTCTGTGCGCTTTTTACGCACCCTTCAATCCATCCATCTTTCCATCCACTTCTTTCATAACGAGGCACAAAGGAACCTTGAGGACGT
Source organism: Silurus aristotelis (assembly GCF_946808225.1). Taxonomy (NCBI): domain Eukaryota; kingdom Metazoa; phylum Chordata; class Actinopteri; order Siluriformes; family Siluridae; genus Silurus; species Silurus aristotelis. Next base: position 22,721,888 of record NC_139592.1, read on the forward strand.
CTTCTCCTCTTACCTCCCTGCTGGGTGTGTCTGAGTGTTTCTGAGAGTAATAACCTGAGAGGTCTGCGTTAATTAACAGCAGGGTTACACGTGAAAAGCGGCGCGTTTGGAGACACGGGTTATGACGCAAAGCGTTTTAATGAATAATAAGTGGAAATTACGCCACTGCTTGTGGTAGTGATGGAGCAGGAGCAATCCGAGATCTGACCAATTGCTATGAATCATTCACAAAGTAGGGATTTATTCAGGACGCTTGTTTCCAACGACTGACCAAAGTACATTATTGGTATATAAATAAATGGAATCAGACCTAAAAACAACCAGATACAAAATACTAATTCAATTTCAACATTGGACATTGTCCCAAAGCAGCACTAAAAGAAATAAATATATTCGACTCAAAAGGGAACCCATCTTCATCTCAGCAACACTGAAATCGAAAACTGCTTGTAGCCCCAAGACACTTTAGCAAACTGTATATATTAATTACAGTCCAAATCAATTCTCACGGTTCTTAAGTTTAACCCTTCAGAATAATCTCATTGATCTTCAGGCTGTTCATGAGAAACCATCTCCAGCTGCACCAGTCAAATAACCATAAACGTATACTTGGAATTTATGGTTCGTTCCTGCAGTTTTTCAAAAGAATCCATTGTTCTGTTTGTTGAGCAAAACCAGATTTGATTCATGTTCATCCAAACAACAAACAAATCACAACATTTTATGATTAAAAGTAGAAAATTGTATATTTGTGTACAGTGTGGTGTGTTGCGTCTCGATGCGAAGTAAATCAACCCTGAGGTTATTTACAATTTCTCTGTAAAAGCAACTGAAGTGTTTTATACCAAGGAGCTCCCCATCCAGAGGCATCTTGAGGTTGCTCCAGCTCCAGCTCCAGTCACGTCCCACCTCATGAAGATTGGTCCCACCTCATGAAGATGGACCTTTAAAGAAGCAGATGCTGCAAACATGCCGTACCATCCAAAGACGTACCAGCACCAATTGGATCCCACTTCATGTGAAGAGTTTTGACATTGGACCTCCTGGAGTGTTTAAAGGCTCTGGCATGGAGAAGCTGGTGTTGGATCTGTGATGAACACAAATGTGGATCTATTTTATGAGTTGCTTAGTAGCTCCTGGTTCCATAACATCAAATGACTGTAGAAGACTGTAGAAAGAACATTACTTATAATCACACACTCCAGTGCTCATGTTAGTTCTCACTCTCCAGTGTTCTGTAGTGTTTAAAGACTATAATCACACTCTTGATGTCACCCAAATGAGGATGGGTTCCCCTTTTGAGTCTGGTTCCTCTCAAGGTTTCTTCCTAATAACATCTAAGGGAGTTTTTCCTTGCCACAGTCACCATGGTGCTCATCAGGGATAAATACACACCGTTAACCTTAACTGTTGATTTGTGTAAAGCTGCTTTGAGACGATGTCTTTTGTGAAAAGCGCAATAGAAATAAACTTGACTTGACTTAAACTAATCATGTTCCTCCAGGAAAAACTCAGAGACTGACACTGAAAACTCCTTCTTTAAAGGTTAAATAAACACATTTCTCCTTAATAAAGGAAACTTTAGCTCAACAGTTACACACGTTTATTATCATTTAATCTGAACCTTTTGTATTTCTGATACGACCACCACCATGCTTCACCATGTATAGTGTGTGTTTGACAGTATTTCTTTTTTTGCTTTGCTTGTTATGCTGTTATTAGAAAATACCCAATAATACATTGGAAACTCTGAGTCCACGTCATCCCACCATGTCTCACCGTGGCTGATTAGTTTCATGCAACAGCACATCCTCAAGGGTCGTATTCTTTACATACAGTAGAAAGTGTTATTTACAGAAGTGATACCTACCTACGGGAGAACTCTTATTGAATTGTTCTTCTGGCACAGCATCCAAGGCTTCAATGTCCAAAAAGGAAAGCTGTAAAAAATAAAAGGGGGTTTGACTGAAAAGAGTTCGAATGTTTCTAGAGTACAGTGAGACATTTCTGAAACTTCGAAATGCTTCATACATCTGGTATTTGCGGAGCATCCACAAAGAAGAAACATGGCTGCCGTGAGCTACATTAGTTACAGTGAAAACATCACAATATATATCCAGAAGGTCTTTTCATTCCTTGAGGTCATTCTAAATAAAAGTCAAAGTTTAAGACCAGCAGTGATGTCAGCATATGTTGATTGCTTGAGCAACCATTTGTTTTGGTTTGCAGGACCTCCATAAGAATCATCCAGTTGAAATGGTGTCCCGCTGGTCTTCCACCTCGTTCGTGTTTCGCTCGGAGGAGTGCGAGACCAACAATTATTTCACAGCGTCATTGCACCGTATTTTGGTTATCGAAAATAATAAAGTGCGTGATTATTGCTCCATTCTCTCAATAATCCTCGAAGATTGATTCGATATGAATCTGTAACGAGTTTCTGGGAAACCTTTTACAAGGACGCCGTTGTTATTAGATCTCTTGCTGATCGGGAAACAAACAAACGCGTCTTCTTAGACAGGACCGAAAACCTTCATTGGTTTTGATGACGGACTTCCTGTGAAAGATCAGCGTTCCTCGGTCTCAGCGTTTCGATTTATTAATTTTTTTTAATAGTTAGTGTTAGTGTCCTGAAAGTTTTCTACTCGAAACCTTTTCTGATATAAAACACGACATTTTTGATCTTTCTTGATAAAAAAAAATAAATGTCACTGTGATGTGCATGCATTTCTGTATGTAATATATCTTTACTTTAATCCAGTTTTTTTTAACTCCTAAGCTTTAATCTTCATCTTTCAATAGTCACAAAATATCATGTACTTCGTAGGCACAACTTTTCACACTTGCACTTTGCCTTTGTTTGTGAACATTTTTCATTTTGATTTTTTTTTTGCTTCAAAGTACAGAAGAACATTGAAATAGATCCTATTCAGTATAGATACAGTAAATATCTCTCTCTCTCTCTCTCTCTCTCTCTCTCTCTCTCTCTCTCTCTCCACTTTCTTTCCTGCTCCCGGTCCCATTCTCTCTGTCTTTGTCTCATTCTCTCCTCTTTATTTCTAAGCGCATAGATTTTTGTTCTTTGCAAACCAAAAAGAAAAAAAAAAAACACCCCTCAATAATGTGCCTTTTTTTCTCACAATAATGAAACCCATCATATCGAACTGAAACATCTCTGTGACTCATATCATATTGAACCGTTGTCGACGTATCAAAGGCACACAATATAACTTTGGAATGAGAGAGAGAGAGAGAGAGAGAGAGAGAGAGAGAGAGAGAGAGAGAGAGAGAGAGAGAGAGAGAGAGACCACTAGTCACAGTACTCCATGACATTATGGTGAAACGTGAAGTGCAAAGAAAACACACTGACTCATGCAAACTCCTTCGTAATGAAAACTGTGACAGGTTTTATTTTGGGGCAATGAGACCGAGAGGATAACAATCACATATGTTCTTTTATATATATATATATGTATATGTATATGCATATTCACACATGCATACACTCTCATATATATATATATATATATATATATATATATATATATATATATATATATATATATATATATATATATATATATATATATATATATATATGTATATATATGTTGTTGTTGTTGTTGTCTTCTTAAAGTCATGTGAACGAACACATGCTGAATTACTTTACACGTTACACATCTTTCTAAAATAAAAAATGCAGTGGTAGAGGATGGCGTGATCAGTGGTAGAGGATGGAGAGATCAGTTGCGCAGTGATAGAGGATGGCGGGATCAGTGATGAATTACTAGAGAATGGAGGGATCAGTGGAGCAGAGATAGAAGATGGAGGGATGAGTGGAGCAGTGGTAGAGGGTGGAGGGATGAGTGGAGCAGTGGTAGAGGATGGAGGGATGAGTGGAGCAGTGGTCAAGGATGAAGGGATGAGTGGAGCAGTGGTAGAGGATGGAGAGATCAGTGGAGAGATCAGTGGTAGAGGATGGAGAGATCAGTGGTAGAGGATGGAGAGATCAGTGGAGAGATCAGTGGTAGAGGATGGAGGGATGAGTGGAGCAGTGGTAGAGGATGGAGAGATCAGTGGAGAGATCAGTGGTAGAGGATGGAGAGATCAGTGGAGAGATCAGTGGTAGAGGATGGAGAGATCAGTGGTAGAGGATGGAGAGATCAGTGGAGAGATCAGTGGTGGAGGATGGAGAGATCAGTGGTAGAGGATGGAGAGATCAGTGGTAGAGGATGGAGGGATGAGTGGAGCAGTGGTAGAGGATGGAGGGATGAGTGGAGCAGTGGTCGAGGATGAAGGGATAAGTGGAACAGTGGTAGAGGATGGAGAGATCAGTGGAGAGATCAGTGGTAGAGGATGGAGAGATCAGTGGAGAGATCAGTGGTAGAGGATGGAGGGATGAGTGAAGCAGTGGTAGAGGATGAAGAGATCAGTGGTAGAGGATGGAGGGATCGGTGAAGAGATCAGTGGTAGAGGATGAAGAGATCAGTGGTAAAGGATGGAGGGATGAGTGGAGCAGTGTTAGAGGATGGAGGGATCGGTGGAGAGATCAGTGGTAGAGAATGAAGAGATCAGTGGTAGAGGATGGAGGGATTGGTAGAGCAGTGGTAGAAGATTCACCTGAACTCTGTAGATGAAGGTTACACGTGTGATCTTTTCAGCTCCTTCCAGGATTCTTAATTACAATATATTTTATTTCAACCCACTCTGAATTTTCTTCTGTAAAATCGCACGTCATTTCCTGCTACAGAAATCTGCATCTGGAAGCTGTGTGTGTGTTTGGACTGTACCATGTAAAATAAATATTCCTGCTCGTACGTCGTAGAGTTTTTCAGCAGTGCTGCAATGTTGCCTTGTTATCAGCGCACTCTGGGACGGAGAGATCGCTGAATGGATGAGCGTGTGATGGAGGCTTAAAGCGTTACACGTGTTTCCTCATACTTGGAGTGAATGAGTGTTGTGCAGGAAGCCTTGAGTAACCTGGAACATAAAGCAGACACAGGAAGGAAGTGTATGTGTTTGTGTGTGAATGAAAAGAACAAGCAAGGAAACAGAAACATTCTCCCACGTGTTCAGGATGTGATGAGACTGGCGTGCAGCTCGGAGCCCTCCTCTCTGTTTGGGTCTGTATAAATCATTAATCCCTTGTTCAAACATAATCCCAATTATCGAGGTGGTCATTTCGGCGAAGGCAGAAGGTTTATGTGGTCTGCTGCACCAACGCTTGTGTTTGCAATCCTGCGTCTCTTAGCTACAAGGGCATCTCCAGCGTATGCACTGTCACAAGCGCCCCTCGTGCTGTGCTCGTACTTTTCAGCCTGCCTTCACGTATCAATACGCCCTCGATGAGAAGGATCACGATCGATCAGGATGAGAATCTGGTTCATAGTAGGCTCCGGTGACATTCCTGTAGAAGATCCGTGTATTGCTTGACCTAATTGACGACCCCCGGAATCAACATCTGTTTGATGTTCCAGAAATAGCGACCAATCACAAGCCAAGATCATTCGCAAACTCCTCCTCATTTTCCCCTCTTCCTCATTCTCAATGAAAGTCGATAGTTTTTCACCCATGTTGCCAGATCTGAGATTTTCCAGCAGATTTAGTATCATTGTGATTTTGCTCAGTGGGCCGCCGGTTAGATCGCGGGTTCCCCAAGCAGTCATGGAGAACCCACTGTATTGCACATTTGTATTATTCCTGCTCTACAGCACCCACTTCATCTCATGGAGGGCTGGTGATTAGGAAAGTACTTGATTGCTGAAGCAGGGAAAATACTTATGTACATAAATACACTCCTTGAAAACCCCATTCCAGATTTCGTCCCTTTTTTGATTGTTAAAATAAACTCCTCTTTAGACTTTCCATTAGATTCAACTACAAGATCATTGGTAAGGTCAGACACTGACGTTGGGAGGTCGAGAACGTTTATCCCAGTGATGATCAGGGTGTAGGGTTGAGGACTCTGTGAACGAGTCAAGGACAATCTCCCTGAGATGATATGAGGAAGTAACCTTGAGATGAACCAGACTCAATAGGGAACCTCATCTTTATCTGGATGACACTGAATGTCCAATCATTATAGCTCCATCATTGTTGAGGTTATTAACTATTCACTGATGGACACTTGAGTGCAGAATTGTTTATACCAATTGCAGCAGAAGATACTGTAGCAAAACTGTCCATCTTCCCAGTTCTTGGAAACATCCAAGATGATCATATATAATTAGGCTGTTTATGTGAAGTCATCCTTCACAGCTGTGAGTGATTTTCAAGAGGTTTCCAATTTATAAGAACTCCATCCAGAAGAAAGGCATCAGGCATCATGACGAAGGGTTCACTTTTCTGTTCTAAGTAGTCGTGATCTTCACCTAACTGTCATACACTGACTTGTTTTTTTTTTCCATGAGAGCAGATTTTTCTTCCGTTCTGACCTTGACTGCAGGGCACAGTTATTTAGTCATGTTCAGATACTTGACTCATGCCTTCTTTGGCACTAAAATCTTTATCTTCATGCTTGTTGAAACTCCTACATATCCACCAGACCCTACTGAGAAAATATACAGAATGCATAACCTCCCTGTAGCCACATGAGAGTCACTTCTTCTCAGGAAGTGCTGTTTTCTTCTATTGAACTCATCACTACATATTTGTCCTGAAACGGTTTTAACTTCCGTTCTCGATCCTGCATTTGACGGCAGCGTGATCTTTTTATCCTGCAAATAATCCAGTCTGGATTTCAGGTGAAACAAAAAGACCTCACAACGAAACGGTGACCTGCACATTTTCTTTTTAAGGAACTGGAATTCACTTGTTACATGGTTTTTCTCTTTTTAAATAAATAGAGAGTTAAATCTTTTTCCCACAATTTATTTATAATAACCTCCATTCTTTTGGGAAGATGTTCCACTAGATTTGTGGAGATTTGTGTCATCCATTCATAGGGGTGTTAGTAAAGTCAGGTAGTGATGTAGGTGAGAAGGTGAGGAGGTTCCTGAGGTGCAGTCAGAGTTCATGTGGATCTCCTAGTTCAAGGAAATTTCCTTCTACTGCTTACGTCTGATACAATTGTGTGCCTTCAAATTTGTGGTAACAGTTTGTGGAAGAAGTGCATATGGCTGGAAACGTCAGGTGTCCCAATACTTTTGGTCATATAGTATAGCATGAAGGGAAATATCTTCTATCTATCTATCTATCTATCTATCTATCTATCTATCTATCTATCTATCTATCTATCTATCTATCTATCTATCTATCTATCTATCTCTCTCTGTCTGTCTATCTATCTATCTATCTATCTATCTATCTATCTATCTATCTATCTATCTATCTATCTATCTATCTATCTATCTATCTATCTATCTATCTATCTATCTATCTATCTATCTATCTATCTATCTCTGTCTGTCTGTCTGTCTGTCTGTCTATCTATCTATCTATCTATCTATCTATCTATCTATCTATCTATCTATCTATCTATCTATCTATCTATCTATCTATCTCTCTCTGTCTGTCTGTCTGTCTGTCTGTCTGTCTGTCTGTCTATCTGTCTATCTATCTATCTATCTATCTATCTATCTATCTATCTATCTATCTATCTATCTATCTATCTATCTATCTCTATCTATCTATCTATCTATCTCTCTCTCTCTCTGTCTATCTATCTATCTATCTATCTATCTATCTATCTATCTATCTATCTATCTATCTATCTATCTATCTATCTATCTATCTATCTATCTATCTATCTATCTCTGTCTGTCTGTCTGTCTGTCTGTCTGTCTATCTATCTATCTATCTATCTATCTATCTATCTATCTATCTATCTATCTATCTATCTATCTATCTATCTATCTATCTATCTCTGTCTGTCTATCTATCTATCTATCTATCTATCTATCTATCTATCTATCTATCTATCTATCTATCTATCTATCTATCTATCTATCTATCTATCTATCTATCTCTCTCTCTCTCTCTCTCTCTCTCTCTCTCTCTCTCTCTCTATCTATCTATCTATCTATCTATCTATCTATCTATCTATCTATCTCTGTCTGTCTGTCTATCTATCTATCTATCTATCTATCTATCTATCTATCTATCTATCTATCTATCTATCTATCTATCTATCTATCTCTCTCTCTCTCTCTGTCTGTCTGTCTGTCTGTCTGTCTGTCTGTCTATCTATCTATCTATCTATCTATCTATCTATCTATCTATCTATCTATCTATCTATCTATCTCTCTCTCTCTCTCTCTCTCTATCTATCTATCTATCTATCTATCTATCTATCTATCTATCTATCTATCTATCTATCTATCTATCTATCTATCTCTGTCTGTCTATCTATCTATCTATCTATCTATCTATCTATCTATCTCTCTCTCTCTCTCTCTCTCTCTCTCTCTCTCTCTCTCTCTCTCTCTCTCTCTATCTATCTATCTATCTATCTATCTATCTATCTATCTATCTATCTATCTTTCTCTGTCTGTCTGTCTGTCTGTCTGTCTGTCTGTCTGTCTGTCTGTCTGTCTGTCTGTCTGTCTGTCTGTCTGTCTGTCTATCTATCTATCTATCTATCTATCTATCTATCTATCTATCTATCTATCTATCTATCTATCTTTCTCTGTCTGTCTGTCTGTCTGTCTGTCTGTCTGTCTGTCTGTCTGTCTGTCTGTCTGTCTATCTATCTATCTATCTATCTATCTATCTATCTATCTATCTATATAAATATATATGATATATAAAACACACCGTGACTTCTGTCAGCGTCAGTTGTTTATGTTTGGATGTTTTTATACGATCAGTGACTCTATGACGTCGACTCAGAGATACATTTAGCCTTAGAGCCGAGCACCTGAAGACTCTTGTGTACGTGGTGCGAAGGTAACCATAGCAGCCAAGGAGATTCTGTTGTTGCCATAAATAATTACGGGGTGGGTGTTGCAACTTTTACTTTCTCATAGTTTCTTACTTCTTGTCCTTAGTGTTAAGTCACTGCAGATCATTGACACTTTTTAGCCCGTTTGCAGGAACGGTACATGACGTACACACAACACGGCTGCTGTTTCTTTCTTCCTTCAGATCTATTCTGAGTCTTGCCTAATGGCCATTAAGCTATTATATTAAGCTCTGATATTTCTCAAGCCTTTAGATAAAATGTACAGGTTTGTTTATTGCTTGTGCGGCCTGTTTTACGTGAATCATCTGGTTAGGTGCTGGAGGAGAGGGGCCTTTTCATTGTGCTGACATCTGAAGTGTGAGGAAAACATAATGACTCATGCGATTTCAGCTGCCAGCACTTTTATTTCAGAAAGGAGATTGTGTGAGACGCGGATAAGCAAAAACTTTGAAGAATGCTGCACAGATCCTGCCATAGAAATGCAATCGTTCTCCGGCTCTCATTCATCGCATTGGATTTGGTGAGATGTTGAGGAGCCTCGGTTATTGAGAGATGCCACATTTCTTTTCCTTTTGTATGTGTGCAGAGCGAGGTCGTTTTTTCTTCTGCGAATACAACAAAAAGCTGCTGTTTTAACTCCTCCTTTTCTGGTCCTGCTCACGCTGCTGCTGTCGTTCAGGCGTCTGAGTTGTTTTATGGATTTGGATTGGCAGCGTGAAGGTAGAAGGTGTACAGTGACAATGTACAGTGTGCTGGTATCTTTATCCTCTGAGCCCATATGGAATTCAGAACATTAAAAGCAATCATTTACATTTTGATGATTTCATACTTGATACTGTAAAAAGTGATTTGCTTTTTGGAAAACATTTTTTTTTTTTTTTTTTTTTTGTCAAACCGGATTGAGACAAACATGTACAGAGGACATCATTAGGACAGACAGGTAAATAGGCCACGCCTCCTTCACAAGATCTCACAAGATTGACTGGCAGAGGCCACGCCTTCATCCCTGAGACTGAGAGGCACTATTATGTAGTTTAAAAAATAATACAATTAAGCCACGCCCCCCCACAGACAGACAGACAGACAGACAGACAGACAGACAGACAGACAGACAGACAGACAGATAGATAGATAGATAGATAGATAGATAGATAGATAGATAGATAGATAGATAGATAGATAGAACAATGAGAAAAGAAAGAAAGAAAGAAAGAAAGAAAGAAAGAAAGAAAGAAAGAAAGAAAGAAAGAAAGAAAGAAAGAAAGAAAGAAAGAAAGAAAGACACACCTCTTGATAGATAGCTAGATAGATAGATAGATAGATAGATAGATAGATAGATAGATAGATAGATAGATAGATAGATAGATAGATAGATAGATAGATAGATAGAACAATGAGAAAAGAAAGAAAGAAAGAAAGAAAGAAAGAAAGAAAGAAAGAAAGAAAGAAAGAAAGAAAGAAAGAAAGAAAGAAAGACACACCTCTTGATAGATAGATAGATAGATAGATAGATAGATAGATAGATAGATAGATAGATAGATAGATAGATAGATAGATAGATAGATAGATAGATAGATAGATAGATAGATAGATGAGAAAAGAAAGAAAGAAAGAAAGAAAGAAAGAAAGAAAGAAAGAAAGAAAGAAAGAAAGAAAGAAAGAAAGAAAGAAAGAAAGACTCACCTCTTAGATAGATAGATAGATAGATAGATAGATAGATAGATAGATAGATAGATAGATAGATAGATAGATAGATAGATAGATAGATAGATAGATAGATAGATAGATAGATAGATAGATAGATTTGGCACTCGTATTTTCTTGGTTTTTCTAGTTATTTACTTGTTATAAGCAGTAGGGGGCAGCACTCATCCCTTCTCTTGTTTTTAGTGTGATTTAAGAGAGCATGTCCTCTTACCTGTCCTACTTACTACACGTTTTATTACGCATTACAGCTGAAATCTGGATGCCAGTAGTGATCACGTGTGCAACAAAAAGGTGAAATCTCAGGAGAGCCACAGAGCACGTAGACCAGCGGGTCTGCTCGAGCTACTCCTTATACATTTTATTATTAGATACTGCTTTAGGGATACAGGAGACACCTGACTGGAGACACATGCGGCTTTCTATTAAAACCATCCTTCAGCCTGACACACAAAAAATACAATAGAAAAACCAGAAGATGTGGATGTGAATAAGGGATTTACAGTTACGACTGTAAACCTTAAGATGAAATATTTTAAGCTTTTGTTTCTGTGTGAAACAAAAATAAAAAAATGTTGCATTTGTATGACTATGAACAGGTTCTAAGCAGTTGTCCAATGCGCTGTTTGTTACCACTGATGTCATTAATGTTGTCATTCTGAGGTAATTTCTTTCCATATTTTAACTATTTTTTTCCCTTCATACGGAACTATATGGGCAAAAGTATTGGGACACCTCACTTTTCCACCCACATGTGATTCTTTTACCAACTGTTTCCTCAGAGGCACACAGCTGTATCAGATGGATGCTGTAGCATGAAATTTTCTCTTCACTTGTACTAGAAGACCCAGACATGTTCCATCATGTTCCAATGCCCCTTCACACGAAGCCAACTCCATGAAGATCTGTTTTTATGGGTTGGAGTGGAAGATGTCCTGCTATAGAGATCTACTGAACATTTTTGGGATGAATGTGAGCACCGACTGGACCCCAGGCCTCCTCACTTCCTCACCTACATCAGTACCTGACTTTACTAACACACTTGTGGTGTCCACAACTTTTTGTCCATATAGAAATTGAAACAAAACCATATAATATTTAAGGGTCAAACATTTTTACAGATTGGAGTTAAATTAGTCCAAACACTCGTCTTAATCATTTGAGTTGTTAGTACCGAGTCGTCTTATGCACAAACGCATGCATTGGGGTTTTAATCCCTTTTTTTTCCTACGCATGCTTGGATTTCCTACCGAGCAAATATTTGCCTTTTCATCTGCATCTACATTTCTGAAAATTGAAAACTGACTCCTGCGTGCCGGAAAATGACGCGAGTCCTCGGTATTATTTCATTAGTCCTACTCACGGTTTAAAAAAAAAAAAACTGTATCCTGACTGTATCTGCTCTGGAGAGCTTCAGGACATAAAGGCACAAACATTGCTATTATGAATCTAAACAACGTGAATGTGGTGTCCTTCAGGTTACCGTGGTGACGGAAACTACATTCAAAGAGAGGCAGAAGAGAAAGAAGGTAGGCATGGGGAGGAACAGGGGACGAGAGAGAAGGAAAAAGAGGGAAAACAAAACAGTGTTTAAGAGCTTGTTGCGCTGTGGCCCTGAAACTTAAAATATTCTGCCTGAATAGAGAGAGAGAGAGAGAGAGAGAGAGAGAGAGAGAGAGAGAGAGAGAGAGAGAGAGAGAGAGAGAGAAATGTAATTATAAGGGAAATGTCCTTGTAGACTGATGAGAAAAACACCAAATTGAAGCTAAAAAAAAAAAAACCCATCATTTCGTGTTCCCGAAGGCGTCTCATAATATCCATGAGTCTAAAGATGCTGATGCTTCAAGGTGTTGAATCTGTAAAAAAAAAAGGAATGCTTTCATTAAAGAACATTTAATTATTCACAGTTTATTAGTATGTAACTGTAGGTAATAACAGGAGACATGAGGTTATCTAATATATACAAAGACTATTGGACAGTTTAAACATTATAATGTTCTTATAGAGTATTTCAGCAAGACACAAATTCAGCAAATTCAAATATATACATATATACATTGATATACATATACATATACATATTAATATACATGTTCATATACATGTTCATATCCATATTCATATACATATTCAAATACATATATATATATATATAATATTCATAACATATATATATATATATATATATAATATTCATATTGGTAACAAAGTAACAAAATGTAACAAGTAACAAAATGAAAAATAGATGAACAGAAGAAAAATCCAAATCAGTAACTGGTAGGTTGTTCAAAACTACGCTGAAGATAGTTCTTAATAATATTGGCTGTATGTTTGGGGTCTTTGAGCTGCTGCAGAATATATTTGGGGCCAATCAGATGCCTCCCTGATGGTGTTTCATGATGGAGAAATATCTGCCTGCATTTCTCAGAATTGAGGACACCATTAATCCTGACCAAATCTCCAATTCTATATGCAGAAATGCAGCTCTAAATGTGCAGGAAACCTTCACCCTACTTCACTCTTGCCTGCAGAAACTCATTATTGTACTTATTATTGAAACTCATTACTCCTGCTCCTGCTACAGACAAATATTTCATATTTTAACTTATTACTCCAGAGCACCTGCTGCCCTTTTTCTGTACCTCCAATTCCTTTATTTTCTTGCATAGTTGATTCACTTTGCTTTGTTTCCATGTCGGATTTCGGGCTTTTTGGCCGTAATTCTTTCATTAAGACCAGACTTCTCCAGATATTAAATGTATGTACCCGGGTCCCTCTGGTTTCCACCAGTTCTTTGCTGATGGCACTGCTGGACATCTTCCACTGTTAAAGGAATGTAAGTATGATGTGTCTTTCATCTGCTACATTAAGTTTCTTGGGCTGACCGCTGTGTCTACAGTCTTTAACACTGCCTGTTTCTTTGTGCTTTTTCAAAATAGCTTGAAGAGCACATATTGAAACCCCAGTCTGCTTTGAGATCGTTGTCTGGGAGAGACCTTAAAGATACAGTAGAACTACCTTGTGTCTTGCTGCCGTACTCTTGCCATTGTGTATGACCTTTGACATGAAAACTGTGATCCATTAAACACAACTGTGATGTATTAAATGGTTGATTACAATGTATTTTCTCAAATTTGTATAAAATACATATGGGTTTAACATTTTCAACTTTACAGACTGAGTGTTATGTGCAATGTATGTGTAATTTCCATAAACAAGAATTTCAGCAGGTTTATGGCTTGTAAATGAGTTTATATAAAAAAGAATTGTGTTATTATAACAATAATAGTGTCAATTAGCACTAACCAAAGTATAAAACACGATCTATATGCTGTTATATAAAAAATAATCAGTGGTGCGGTGCGGCGAACTTCATTTTATCGGTTGGATGGTTAAGGGGTTGAAGATACAAGTTAGTTCTATCTCCAAATGTGACATTTTTGTCTCTAACAGAGGAAATTATGTACGATGAAGAGCAGGAGAGAAGATGTGATCAGACAGCGTCAACCACACAGTTAAACCTGGAGGCGGCAGCTTAATGGTTTGGGGTTGTTTTGGAGCAGGGATGGTTGGAGACCAACATGGCTACCATTCCATACTTCAACATCATGCGACTTCACCGTACAACAAGACGATGAGCCAAAGCGTACGTCCGAGCTCTGTACGCGTTCTTTACAGAGTGGTCTGAAGTGTTATCTATAATAGAACGACCTGCCCAGTCACTGCACCTAAATGGTGTTGAACTGCTCTGAGATGAACTGGATCACAAGAAAAATCTCCAACACGTGAAGGACACATTTGGCAAGGACACGTTTGGTGTCTATACATTTATATATTTGTTTGGTCAGAGTCAAAGTTCTAGGTGTTTCACTGTATATGTCTATATTATGGGTTTATTTTATAGTGATGTCGATGTAAGAAATATTATTATTCAGTCCTACACAATTTCCTCCTGAATATGAAGCCGGAACAGGATGAAGGAAAATGGGAAGCTTTTCTTGAATTGTTTAATTGATTATCACCAGAAGGATCATGACATGCACATGTATGACTATGAAATAGTGCATGTTTTACATTGACATTTTTTTAAATACACATCTAATAATCTTGAGTTAGAAACTTTTTTTGCACGATCAGCTTTTATTTTTTCCAATAAGTATTCTGTAACAGCTTTATCACACACACACACACACACACACACACACACACACACACACACACACACACACACACACACACACACGCTACAAGCGGGTCTTCTATAAAATTCGCTTTGAAATAAATAACCCCCCCCCCCCCCCGTTCCTAAAGTGAAACCGGACGGTTTAGACTATTTTATAGGTATATAATGTTTTTTTCCCATACAACGCTACAGGTTATTAAAATAGTTATTACGCATATTTAGTGTGTGTATGTATTTGATTTGTGGTTCATTTGCGTTTTTGTTTGATCGTTTCGGTTGTTTGAAATCGGATTTGTCGTCGTGCCCCCCCTCCTGTTTCGGTGAAATGGTAGGTCTTAGTGGTAAGCCACGCCCACTCGTGGCGGGTGATGCTGTGCTTGAGAATGGACGCGTTATTGTGGAGGTGTGCGCGTGGGGCAGAGGCGTAATGGCGAGGAAACGAAGCAGAAATAACACAAGATATAAGACTAATAACCGGTCGATAAAGTGATGAGAACGTATTTGAAGGTCTATTTTCGGAGACTCATGGAGTTACGCAACGCGACGCGGAGGCAGTCGGTGTTGAGGAGCGGGAGGCGAGGCTGCAGGAGATCCGCCAGCGCGACGGAGCAGGATGCGGGGAAAGTGCTGAGGTCGCTGCTGCTGCACGGGAACGAGCCCGGTGACGCGACCGCTGAAGAGGCCTGCTTCGGCCTGGCCGCGTCCATGCGGACGGGCCTCAACCGTGCCGGCGTGGTCATAGCACCTCGTTACAGCCTGCTCCGCGAGGTCGGCCGGGGAAGCTACGGCGTCGTCTACGAGGCCGTGGCGCGGAGATCCGGCGCCCGCGTGGCCGTCAAGAAGCTCCGTTGCGACGCGCCGGAGAAGGTCGAGCTGGCCCTGGCCGAGTTCTGGGCCCTGGCTTGCTTGGAGAAGAAGCACGAGAACGTCATCCAGCTGGAGGAGTGCGTCCTGGAGAGGAACGGCATGGCGCAGAAGATGAGCCACGGAAACAAGAGATCCAAGCAGTATTTACGACTCGTGGAAACTTCATTGAAAGGTGAGCTTCATGCACGTCCAATGTTACGCAACAAGCAAACACACACACACACACACTGTACCTACAATAATGCATCATCTCCAACATGCATGCAGTGGAAACTCCATCAGAAGGTGAGCTTCATGCACGTCCAATGTTATACAACCAGCTGGTAGACTGTAGCTAAACTCCTTACACACACACACACCCACACACTCCTCACTCACTCCTGGTGAACCTACATGGTCATCACAGTGGTGCATCATGTCCATCATTGCATGCGCATAAAACTCAAACTTTTCTACGTTTCATATGTTTACAGAGCACTTCCTGTGCTTTCACTTCCTTCACTTCATGAAGTAACGCACTCCAACATAACCTCAGTCATGTTCCTCTGTCTGAACCTCATGCACCAGGTGGTAAACGTGGGATATATATATAATCGAATACGATTTCGTCCATGTTTGTCTATTAGAAGTGTTGTTTTCCAGTGTAACGTTGTGCTCTGGTGTTGTGTAACGGCCTAAACTGGAGTCTACAACCTGTAAAGGAACACAGTGTTCCAGCATTCTCACATTAACCCTTTCCTAACCAGATCACACCCAGTAAACCTGCCCATGCCCTTCCTCGTGCCCTGTTTTCATGGTTCTTTACACTTTATTGGAAAAACGACAACATATTCAGATTCACGAGATTATGAAATTGCTCTAGGAAGCTTTCTGTGTCTTTCTGTGACCATTTCTTCTTTCCTCGATCTGTCTCTCTTTCTCTTGTTTTTGTTATCAAAGCTGTTGAGTTGTGTGTTAAAGTGAGGCCCTGGTTAAAAATTGTCCCCGTAAAGAAACAACCGGAAACATACCACAAACAGGAGTCATTTATACTTGTTTGGATATTTCTACTGGATGTTTGTGTTGATCAGCCGGAAGGGTGTTGTGAAAGGCAGGTAGTGGTATAGGTAAGGAGACCTGGGGTGCAGTCAGCGTTCACATTCATCCCAAAAGTGTTCAGTATGGATGAGATCAGAGCTGTATAGCAGGAACCTCAAGATCTTCCTCTCCAAAGCATGTTAACCAGATTTTCATGGAGCTCACATTGTGCACGGGGGCATCGCCATGCTGGAGCAGGTTTTGTTTTTCCAAGTTCAAGTGAATGCAAAATATTATAGCGCCATCTAAAGACGCCCTGTACAGTTGTGTTCCTCCAGCTTTGTGGTAACAGTTTGGAGAAGAACCAAATATGGCAGGAGAGGTCAGGTGTCCCAATACTTTTTTCCATATAGTGTAACTAATCCATGAGCTTGACAACCCGAAACATATCTACTTGCCCGTGTTTTATTCGCTGATTCCCTTTCTAATGATACAACCAGAGTCTAAACGGTATTTCCTGAAATAAGTCCAAACACAAATTCCAGTTTGCATCTAGTAAGCATTATTCATGTTTTGTGAGATCAACACTGTAGTAATGACGTGACGTTAAAAGACGGATGTGAATAAACAAGCAGCTGCATGCTAAAGAAAGACTACAGCCACCCCAAAGCAGTCAAACTGGACTAGCTTTCTATTTCAAGCAGCACAAAGCACTCCAAAGCACACTCCTGTGTTATATCAGTGCTGAAACATTCATAAAAGATGAGTGTCCTGTCAGATATGTGATGATGTTTAAAAACAGGCTTAGCAGGAGAACTCCAGAGTGTTATTCAGACAATGTTTTTTTTCTTTATGCGAAAGATAAAGGCTCATCAGTTTGACACCAGTTCAGAAGCTCAGAAGAATTGCCCAAGGCTTTTTTTCCCTGACACTGAACAACACCGCTCAGCAGCGTAGGCAAACACGCAGCCGAGCCAAATACAAACAATTAAATTGTTTACCGAACTTGTTACTTCAGTCCAAAGCGTTCCTCCGCCCTTTCAGATGTTGCCTTACCACTTCCCCGAGGGAGAATCTCTACCAGCACGTTAGAGATTCCTTTCAGTTCCTAAGCTGGAAAAGTAAATTCGAAATGGAGATCCAATGCAAAAGCCAGGTCCGATACTGAAACTAGATCAGATCCACAAGTAAGGTCCGATGCAGAAGGCAGATCCGATTAAAATCTCCTGTTCAAAACCACAAAATATTATCTCTAAATGAGATAAATCCAACCAACTAATATTGATTCTAAATTTCCAATTATTTTCGAGGTTCCAAATATTCCCATCTGAGAAATTTTGATACACACCTTTAAGTCAGCAGTACCACAAAGCAAGAACGTATTCTGTCTATTTTTAATCGGTGTCTAAAAGGTTCTGTTATTTATCTACTTGTGCCACTCGCAGGCGAGCGTATCCCCGGTTATCCCGAGGAACCGTGCTACCTCTGGTTCGTAATGGAGTTCTGCGAAGGTGGCGATCTTAACCAGTACATCCTGTCACGACGGCCCAACCCGCAAACCAACAGGAGCTTCATGAAGCAGCTGACCAGCGCCGTGGCCTTCCTGCACAAGAACAACATCGTCCACCGCGACCTCAAACCCGACAACATCCTGATCTCGCATAAGTACGGCTCGCCCGTCATCAAGGTGGCCGACTTCGGTCTGAGTAAGGTGTGCGCGGGCCTCGGGTGCGTGGAGCGCGGGTCCGAGGGACACGTCGAAAAAAACGTCAACGTCAACAAGTTCTGGCTGTCGTCGGCATGCGGGTCGGACTTCTACATGGCGCCCGAGGTATGGGAGGGCCACTACACGGCCAAGGCAGACATATTCGCACTCGGCATTATCATTTGGGCTATGCTCGAGCGGATCACGTTTATCGATGGCGAGTCGAAGCGTGAGCTCTTGGGCACGTACATCCGTCAAGGCACCGAGATCATGCCAGTGGGCGAGGCCCTGCTTGAGAACCCCAGGATGGTCCTGCATATCCCACAGAAGCCACGTAGCTCGATGTCCAACGCCATCCAAAGGCTCCTGTATGACATGTTGGCTGTTAACCCGGAGGACCGACCAGACGCTTTCCAGCTCGAGCACAGGGCGGAACAAGTCACATGTGCCACATGAACCAGACCAGTCGAATTCCAAGCTGAATTTCAGGTGGGTGTGACATGTGATTATGGGGTACTGAATAGAATAGACATGTATTGGAGGTCCTTGTTGGTGAGACACTCCTTAAATTGGGAAGTGGGTGTTGAGTGGTTAAGGCCCTGGGTTACTCATCGGAAGGTCAGGGGTTCAAGCCCCAGCATCGCCAAGCTGCCACACTTGGGGCCCTTGAGCAAGGCTCCTAACCCACTTTGCTCAAAGTCGCAATGTATCATGGCTGACCCCGTGCTCTGACGTGTTACAAAACAAGTCTCGAAACGTTTTGATACCAACTCGTTTGTCACGATTTGTCTGTCGGATATTGAAAAACAAAGCACTGAACTGTATTGTGCTGAGAATTTCTGCATGGCTTTTAGTCTTGTACACACTTTAGTGATACTTGACCAATTTTAAAAAAGGTGTGCTACACCACACCGCTAAATGCTAACCCTAACCCTAGAGTTCCTGTAAGGTTAGCCATCCTGCACCGGCCGAGGGCATGACTGGGACTTGAGTCAGATTTTTACAGACCAGCGTTAATCTTTGCTAGACTGCACACGTCTGCCCGAGATTTTTCCACCTGACATCCTTTTGACATGTGCGTCTTTTATGCTTTCGACTATTCCGGAATTTCTGGCGCCGCCCTCCTTTGTGTATCGTCTTAATTAATTTCAGAATGCTGATGGCTGCAGGGGTAGAGTGTTTTTGCCAGGATTCGCCCAGCTCCATTGAACGTTGTTGACATTTTTCACGTGTGATCAGATAAACTCGACCTGACACCTTTTGTAGAGAAGAACAGACTCCCACATGATTTTTCACTTTACATCCCTGAGATCTAGATTAGCATTACTAGCCTGCATGAGACACGGCGGGGGAAAAAAATAGATGGTGTGAGGTTATTACCCAAGCATGCAGGACAGACAGACTTATACCCTTCACACAGTGACTGTCAGCACACAGTGCTCCTTTATCACAAGGATAAAGTCACAATATCTCGAGTATCAAGAAAAACCTGCGGAAAAATACGAGGTCCTGGGGGACTCATTGATTCAGCAAACATGCTGCTATTTACTAGTTAGCTTCAAAATGTATGTTTCTTGAAGTTTGTGAATGCTTGCTAGCCAAAAAGTTGCACGTTTGTCATCAGTAGCATGCTGATGAAAATAGTTCGCTGGACAGTGTGTTTGCGCAGCTACGTTCACTCGCACCCTGCTATATAGGGCATTTATATATTTGCCCTACTCCCCTGTCTTCATGCCCCTCAGTACTAAGATAAATTCGAACATCAGCCAAAACAAAGCTGTCTGTTCACACAGGGAGGGGTCCCGAGACAGGGGATTTGAAGTCTTCCCACCCTCAGAAAATATGACAGGGTTGTGGGTAATTGCCCCGCCCCATTTTCTCAAACCCGCTCCCGCTTCTTCACCACTGTGGGAAGCCACTGAGCGCTTGCGCCTGGAACATTCTGTCCTCACGCAGTCGGATTCGTTGTGTATAGGACACGCCACTGGCCCAAACCCCAGGCTTTATCTGGGGCTTATTGAGGGATCTACAGTGACATACTCGATGCAGAAAACAGATCCATGGCCTGTGGGAGGGGTGCACTTTTATAACAGCTTTTCTTTTAGACTTTCGTCTTCGTTGCCAAGAATCACAGGTTGCATGTACAAGGAATTTGTTATTGTGCTGGTGCTATAAAAAAATTAAAATTAGGAAAATAAATAATAGAGAAAGTTTGTGCAGGGTATGTAAAGTGAGGCAAGAGATCGGTTTAGCAGTTTATCATATTATTGATCATAGAGATTTAGTTATTTCATTTAAACTTGGAGAAAGAGGGTTGGGATATAAAAATTCATTCGAAATTGGTTTCATTTGTAAATTTCATTCATGATGAATATGATCCATCTATTAATCAGGAAATTTGTAGCAAGAAAAGAATCGGTTAGCCTTGATTTTTAGAATCTCGCCCAATAGAATGTAGTCGTCGGATTAACGAGACTTCATCAATTATACGAATGATGATCATGTTCAGTAACAGTTGTAATAATAAAGTTGAATATCATAAAGCATTTCGCTGTTATACTCTGTATGAATATGTATGTGACAAATAAAATTAGAATTTCAATATAAAAAATTATGCGCATACTGATCAGGCAGGACAATTTTCTTTATCCCTACTATTATTATTATTATTATTATTATTATTATTAATTTGAGTAAATAGTCAAATTAAAAAGATATAAAATGGAGAAATATAAGTTGTGCTGAAATTGTATCTAACATCTCTGGTTCCTGAGAAAAATCCCTCTTGTTTTGACTTCAGTACTAAATTAGGATTCTTTTGATCAGATCTCATGATCATGGTTGGTTTCGTGTCTCTCCAGGTTCGAGAGCAGCGCGAGCTTCCGGTCGCTCGGCAGGATGGAGAACAGGAACTACGGATCTCAGAACTCTGAAGCATGAGTCAGTGCAAGGACAGGAAATTAAACTTCCCAGGATGTGATTGAGATCAGCCGGTTTGCGGCAAATCTCATAAGCGGTGTTGCCTGGCGTTTCTGCGTATCTTCTGTTGTTTTTTTTTTTTGTTTTTTTTCCCCCCAACGCTCTTCTTTTATGTCTTATGTCAGAACACCTCATGGGTTTTGTGCATTTTCTTTTCTTTCTCTCGTCGTATCGATCGTTCCGCTGTCCGGTATCACAGACAGGAGAGAAGACGACGTGTTGCACTTTGTCCTGGTCACCTCTTCACTTCTCATGACCTTAAACAGTGTCTGATGACATCCTTCTGGGTTCTGGAACGATCTGTGGGATGTTGAGAAATGTTCCAGAGTCAGCATGAGAGAAACAATAGACAGTGAAAGACTGTAAACTGTGAACAAAGCAATGTGAACACTCAATTGTGTGTGTGTGTGTGTGTGTGTGTGTGTGTGTGTGTGTGTGTGTGTGTGTGTGTGTGTGTGTGTGTGTGTGTGTGTGTGTGTGTGTGTGTGTGTGTGTGTGTGTGTGTGTGTGTGTGTGTGGCTGAGAAACACTCTTCACGGTTCTGGTTCATAGACTCCCTCCTGTGCCTTATTTAATGTTTTTTAGATAAATGGCAGAAAAAAAAGGGACCAAGATCGAATACTTGAGGACATTTCATTTTTGATATGTGGATTTTCTTTTTTCCTGCATGTGTACAAATTTGCATATTGTAAAATATGCATGCATTCATTGTATTCCTTGTTTATTGTTGCGGAAGATTTCGGGTTAAAACGTATGAGTTGGTCAGAAACATAAAACATCACGAGCAGTGTGGCAATATAAATATGTGCATTATTTAGCCAAAAGTATTGGCGCACCTCCTGATTTTTCCTGTCAGATGTGATTCTTCTCCAAACTGTTGAAGGCACACTATTGTATAAGACGTCTTTGGATATGGGAGCGTTGAATTTTCTCTTCGCTTGAGCTCGAAGACCCGAACCTGCTCCAGCCTGACGTTCCTTGTGCACAAATCTGGCTTCATGAAGATCTGCTTTACAGGGGTAGAAAGTGTGTGTGGAAGATCTTCTGCTATAGAGCGCCATCCCTATTGAACACCTTTTGGGATGAATGTGAACGCTGATTGCACCCCAGGAACCTCCTCAAATCTCCACAAGCACTCTTGAAAATCTAGTGGAACATCTTCCCAGGAGAGTGGAGGATATTATAAAAGGAACTAAATGTGGAATGTGAAAACTTCACAGACTTCACGTGGGGGTTTGTGACGTCGGCAGAATGCGACTCTATTTCCAAAAGTTTGCGGACACCTGGTCATAGACAGTATGTGCTTTTTGAAGATCGCATTCTACATTTAGTCTTAATTTGCTCTTCTAATTCCCTCCACTCTTCTGGGAAGATGTTCCACTAGAACATTTGGAGTGTGCTTGTGGAAATCCGTGTTCATCATTTACACAGGTGTTTGTAAAGTCAGGTGCTGATGTAGGTGTCGGTGAGGAGGCCTGGGGTGCAGTCAGTGTTCAAGTATTTGATAGTGGCTCTGTGGTGAAGGTTGAGAACGTTTGTAGTGGAAGTCGTCCTGCACAAAGCCCTGACCTCCTACTCTTCCTCCTCCTCAACCTCACTTAATACCTTTTGAATTGAACTCGACCTGGAACTTTCTTCACGTGAATGAACACTAATTGCCCCAGCAACGCCACAAACCCTGGTGGAAAGACGTGGAGCTTCTGATTAATACCCGTTCATGGTGTGTATCATTCCTGAGGCTGTGTAGATCACGGGTCTCATTCCTAAATGAAACGATTCACAATCTTTCCCAAACATTTGATTTAATGATCGTGATTATTTTCCTGGGTCACGTCAACGGTTTAATGGTTCTACCTCATTTCCCCCCCAACACACACACACACACACACACTTTGTTTTCCTCACACACACACACACACACACACACACACTTTGTTTTCTTCACATTTTATTTTTACTACACGTCACGCCGTCTTTTGTCCCTTAAAGATTGTTAAAGAATTTCTTTTTGTAAATCTGTGTATCTCAATGTGATTCGAATGAAATTTAAATGCTATTTTTTGACAATAAAGATCTGAGGAACGATATTGAGTGCCTGTGTTTAAGAACCATGTCGTAGTTTCTGCAGTTTTCCCAGATTCCTGCTCATTCGGAGTTAGCGCTACATCAACCTGATGATCTGAATAATGTGAAGGAATGACGAACGTTTCAGCAGGTCGGCCCCTTAATAGGCAGCTGTATTCGCTCGATAAACACTTTCAATCGTGCAGAAAGTCATCTAGGATTTGGGCAAACATGGGATATGAAGGTATAACTCAGGAACGTGTGATATCAGGAACATGATCAACATCAGGATGGCGGATTTAAGCTGTATTACTTTCTAGCTGCAGTGTCCACTAGCTAAATGAACCAACAAAAATAAATGACCACATGATCTGTTTGATCAGCAGCTGTGAAAAACGTGTTTTTAGAAAGTGTTTTTATTTCTTTGTTTATTTATGACTTCTGAAGAAAAGACGTGTTCGCTGAACGACACGCTTACCGGGACGTCCTTCGATGTTTGCCTTTATTTATTTATTTATTTATTTATTAAACCGCTTCAGGATTAGGAAAAACTCATAATATTGCTTTTTAAACTGCTTTTTCTACATTGCCAGGATGAAAAAACCCTTTTGGTAAAATGTTTGCTAGCTGGCAAAGCCGCAGATTAGAAACCAAAAAGATTTCGTGCCGCGAACGTTGCATTTCACGCCTACAGATTTTACTGTGACTTCCTTTAACCCTTAAACTACTTTCTGCACTTCATCCAGAGTCAGTAGATGTTGGTTTAGTAGTAACACCATCAAACACAGGAAGGATTTTGTCAAACTTTCGAACTCGCTTTTCTTGTGCTAACTTCCATGTTACAATTTCAGCAATTTATAAAGAATTATTTAGCAATTTAGACTATTTTCCCTTCGCAGTTCCTTTTATTTAATGTAAGATAAATTGAATTATTGTCAATTTATTTATCCTAATATATATATATATATATATATATGTTTCTTCCTTTCGCTCTGGACTGTACATGCACCAGTTTAGATGTTGATAGGTTTAATTTAATAATTAACTGGCAAATAAATAAATGATGGACTTGATACTAATAATTAAAAGCAAGCCTACAACAAAATTTTTTTATGTATATAATAATAATACAGTATCTACACCAACATTCTCCTGCCATATGTGGTTCTTTCCCCAAACTTCTACTGCAAAGTTGTAGGCAATCCATTGTAAACGAAATCTTTGGTTGCGGTAACATGACATTTTTCCTTAAACGAGGAGACCCAAACCTGTCTCAGCCTGACCGTGTGCACAAAGCCTGCTCCATAAACATCTACTTTCCATCTCTTGCTGTTGAGCTCTGACCACAACCCTACTGAACGCTGACTGCACCCCAGGTCTCCTCACCACACCTACACCAGTACCTGATTTGACGAACACCCTTGTGGCTGAACGGAGCACAAATTTCTTCACTTAATTTTTTTTTTTACATTATTAATATTATTATTCTTTTCATGTATTACATTAAGTCTCTAAGCTCCACCCACACCTTCGCCCAATTAATCATTTGCGTTCTTCTTTTTATTTGTCAGTGACCCGTTGCCATGGCGACACTTCCCGGTTGCGCCTTTTTATTCTCCGAAGCTCAGTTTTGTTTCGCACTTGATCGCTGAGGCAGCATCGTCTAAATCAGCATGACCTTCATGTTCAGAGGGTCAACAACCCTGTAAACACCAGAGGGAAGGGAATCGGCGAGGTCGTGACACGTCAGGATCGTAACGAGACGATCCGTCCTTGGACAGAGGAGTAGCACTGAACTTCGTTATAATGAGTACTTGTTACCACCAGGCGTTTAATACGGCGCTCTGAAGGGCTTTAAATAACAACAGAAACGATTAATGTTCCAAGAAATATATATATATATAAATTGGACAGACATAAATATTCAAATAAATCGCTTTGAAAAAAGAATAGAAGGTGAAGGGAAACAGGATATGAAAAGTTTAAATTCTCTTATAGCAAAAAACGAAACAAAACGTAAAGCATTCATCAAGGCAGCAGTAATCAGGGGTCTGAGCACTCGCTTGTAAGTGTTTTCGATCTCAGAAGCGCTAGATATTACCACAGAAAAACAGAGTTCGAACAGAACTCACTGCTGGAGTCAAACCACAGTTTTTAACACTAGTAAAAACCAATTGAGCCACCGGATCCAACAGCTACTGCATCTCCTTTATGAGGGGGTTTATCTTTTATTATATATCAATAGCACTACAAATTATTGACAGACAGACACTTCAGCTGAACCAGGACTCAAACCCATTTGGGGATTGTCTCTTTCTTAGCGCTCAAGGCTGTGGGGCGTCGCTTTAGCACTATTCCTGAATTCCATTACAGTTTCTATAGACACACAAAGCCACCACCAATTAAGTTCCTACCCAAGACAGTTCTAGACATCCAACCCACTGAGCCATCAGAGCTGACAGCTTGGACTCCTATTTAAAGTGGGTTATCTTAAACCTCAACCTGCTGCTGGATTTAACACGAGTGTCCACAGACTATTTTCTTAAACAATTACAGAAAAGCCGAAGCAAAGGAATTCAGCAATACTGACATCATTAATGATGCACAGATTTCAGCCTAAGTTCTCTTCCTACAGATCGAACAAATGGCCACCAAAATATTAAAGTGATATGAACCAATGCTGATGAAGATTTGACTGTTTTTGGAGAAGTAGTAATGGACCATGAGTTGTTAACCAGTAGGTGGCGCTGGCAGGAAACGTGTTGCACAGGGGGAAACTACAGAACATTAGGCAAGTGGTTTCAATGTAAAGGCTGATCGGAGTCTAGAAGATTCGTCAGGTGAGTTGTTGAATGCTGAATGAGGATATTTTATGTGTGTGTCTGTAAAACAGGGAGAGTCTAAGCTCGTCGTAAGTCTCGGTCTTCTCAAACTCAAGTTCTTCAAGTGACATCAATCCAACATGGCCGCTCACGGCATCAGTTAAACAGTCAAACACATTTGGGATTTGATCTCATGACCTTCTGATCACATGGCCAACATTTTTACCACTAAGACCTACTTAAAATGTTGAATTTGCAGGAATGTTTAATATTTGATATAAAAAAAAAAAAAGAAATAATTCTATTACTGGAAAGATCTTCATCTAAAGCGACTTTTTTGATGTTCATGTAGTAGCTCATGCTCATCTGAGCTCCCTAACTGATCTCAGTTCCTGCACTTGTATTGACTCTTTTTATTCTTTCAAAACCTTGACTTATTTCAAATCTGCATTTGGATCCCATTTCGCCTCATTTCTGGATAAAAGGCTTCTGCCGGGGCGAAGACGCAGGAAATGGAAGTGCTCACAATTGTATCGGTAATGGATTTGGTTTACGAAGTCGCTGTCACCGCGACTCCATCATATCCACCTTGTCTTACCTAACCATGCTATCAATTAGGGCAAGACGAAAATATATTTTTTTCAATTTGCATCCTCTGGAACAAAAAACAAAACAAAAATGAGTGAATAAGGACCCGGTTACATACATCCTTCAGGACATTGTGTCCTTAATGGATATATTTTTCATGTCAAGTCAAAAAAGAAAAAAAGTGAGCTCTTGCTAGTTGTGAAAAGAAGAAAAGGTGTGAAAGGTGTAGCTCAGACTCTCTCTCTCTCTCTCTCTCTCTCTCTCTCTCTCTTTCTCTCTTTCTCTCTGATTAATCCATTAAATACAACCTGTGTATCAGATTAAATCTTATCAAAGTCAGAGTGAATGACGGAAAAAAGAGAGCGATGCTTTCTGAAAAGGCTGAAAAGACGCAAAACCTAATGGAACACGTGTATTATCCGAAGCCGTCGTGTTCTCAATCCCACGCCATGGATACAAACGAGACGAGGGGAAAGAAGAGACCAAATACTAAAACACACGGAGGTTAAAACAGCCATGTGTTTGGTTTTCTCTTTGGATCCTGACAATCTGAAAGCACATAATGAGTCATATTTGAAAGCAAAGCCCCTGTGACACACTCGGGGGGGGGGGTGCAGGAAACTAATCAACGCCACTGTGGTGCGAAACGATCAGAAGAAGGAGATGTTTAAAGATGGGAATGGAAATGATCTCAGTGTCACAGTGATTTTAGATTCTGGATTCTGATTGGTCAGAGGGCGTTGGTTGTTTTTTTTTTAACAAGCCGCAGGTTTGTGTTAAACCGCTCGTTAATGCCGTGAACGTTTCCATGGAAACAGTTTGTTCACCAAACCCTTATTATAACCTAACGCCAATTTTTTTTTCATCAATATGTATATGTATCAGTATTATTAATATATATATCAATCTTAATATTGTTACTTTTCCAGCAGTATTGTGTTTTTGTGCTTGTGCTTTCTCAGGTTTGATGTTGGATGTTGGATGTAGGGGGCTGATGATGGTCACTGCACCGTGTTGTTGAACCCTTGAGCACTTTCACACTTGTAGGAGGCTTCGTGCCCCACCCCCCTCCCCTACAACCCCCTCCACTCCCCTCCCCCCAGTTACACATCTGCCCCATGGCTCAATCTTTCCCATTTGTATCACCTTTACCACCCGCCTCTCTTCTTTTCTCCTTTCTTCTCCTCTCCTCTTATCCCTCCCGAAAACAGACCTGGGGCATCTCTTCATCTCTCCATCTCTTCATCACTCCATCTCTCTAATCCATGACTCTGACTTGGCTTAAAGGAACTCCAGCTTGTGGGAGGATTAGATGCTGATTTCAAGGTGACGCTGTTGTTGTGCACAAAAACAACCCCGAACCGGTTCTCCAAGCAAAGAAAGTCGTGATGTCTTGACTGGTTTGACTGAATTTAACTCACATGAGTATCTGAGGACCCGATTCATTGCTGAGAAATAGAAGCAAGGACCAGTGCAACAGCGCCCCCTAGATGCTTCTATGTAGCAGTTACACATAATGGTTGTGTTGATTTATATATATATATATATATATATATATATATATATATATATATATATACTGTAAACCTCTTTCTCTACTATCTATCTCTTTTTATCCCCTTTGAGGCTCATGTATCTACACAAGTGTGCATCTAGGTTTTCTCCAGGTTCGCCGGTTTCCTCCCACCTCCAAAAAATCATGATGGAATTCTATTCTATTCTATTCTATTCTATTCTATTCTATTCTATTCTATTCTATTCCAGCTGTGTAAGTGTGTGATGTCCATCTCATCCTGGATGAACTGTGCACTTGTAGTGCTTTTTCAGCATGTTTCTGAGATTCATCTCGACCCTGACTGGGATAAAACAGAGAGAGAGAGAGAGAGAGAGAGAGAGAGAGAGAGAGATTGGTTTTCTTTGCAGTTTGTTGCTTTTCGGAGATGGCGGTGATGAGGCTCACAGGTCCATCACTGGTGTTTGAATTTCACCAATATTAATGGTGAGCAGAAGGTTGTGAGATCAGAGCTCACTGTCTGTGCTGTGTAAAGTCAGCCTGGCTCTAATCAAATCCTCACACCATCTCCCAAACCATGAGGTTTATTTCATGGAGATGAATAAAAATCTTGAATTTCAGATTCTCTTACCGAACCACACCGTCAGCACCGTTTCATCAACACGTCCCGTGTTTTTTTTTTTTCTTCCTCTGTCCATCAGGATCGATCAAACCACAGCATCACCCACAGCCGAATTACCTCTGTGGCATGTTTATGACGTCGGATTAGCATATTTCTCCGTGTGGAAATGCAATGCAGTCATTTTTACGACTAAATAAATAAGTTTTATCTGTTCATACTGCAGTCTGATCCGTTCTGTGTGCTGCGTTTACACCGAGGTGCTGTTTCTCCTGAATATATCTGCTGCTCGACTGAACGTGTGTGTGTGTGTGTGTGTGTGTGTGTGTGTGTGTGTGTGTGTGTGTGTGTGTGTGGTGTTGGGGGTGTTTATTTTCCTTTGGCCTACAGCTCAGGAGGATTCGTCATCTTCGAAGAGATTTTTATTTTATGGAGCAAAATTATTTATCTTTATACATATTTATATGCCGTTAGGTTTTACTGCCTTCTGGTATAGTGAGGATTTGGTTTTAAATATGTTATTGGCTTTAAAAGGTAAAATGAATTTAATAAAAAATGATAAATAGCAACAAAGCAGTATACACAGTAAAACATAATATATTTATATATACAGAATTTAATATCTTTTTAATATATTGCAATATACATTTTGCTGTGTTTAAAGGTGTTTAAAGAAATAAAACTTAATATAATATAATATAATATAATATAATATAATATAATATAATATAAGAAGGGCTTTTAATCGATTCAAATATTTAATTGCGATTAATCGCACGATCGTCATGAGTTCACTCGTGATTAATCGCAATGTAATTAATTTGATCTGTTTTAAATGTAACTTAAACTCAATTCTTTAATCCACATGTACACAGACAAATATTGATGCTTTATGCAAATGTATGTTTATTATTAGTGAAACCAGACTCAACACAGAACGCAGACAAAATATTTTTGAAAATGTTTTGAAGTAATTATGGTAAATGACGTAAATCATCTGGACACCAAACAGAACTTTTGCTGTTTCCACACGGACAGTTTTAGTTGGCGGATGTGTGCGTCATGGCGGATGTTGGTGCTGATTTGAGAATTGACATCAGTAATAAACAAATGCTTAGTGATCTTACGTGACTTACGTTTGACAAATGGCTGCAACATACATACTACAATACTTCGAATAGTTTATTTGTTTGTTTTTTTTCAATCTTCACTCTGCTCCTCTTCTTCTTCACCACCAAATCCATCCTACAGACCACCATCCAATGCTGTCTAGCTACACTGTTCCCTGCCAACACCTTACAGTCTCCAATCTCCTTCAGGTTGCATCTCCTATATAGAACATAGTTCACCTGTGTGCACCTTCCTCCACTCTTATACGTCACCACTTCATCTTACTCACTTCAGAATCTCCTCCATCTCACAGAGCAGTGCATAAGTGAAGATGACATTTATTATCACCCCTCTGACCTTCAGTTTTACGTTCATCACCCTATCAGAAACTCTCTTAACCTCCACTACACTCTTACTGTACTCTTCCTTCAGAATCCCCCCTACACCATTTCTCTTTCCATCCACACCATGATAAAAACAGTTTAAACCCACCTCCAATGTTGCTGCCTTACTCTCTTTCCACTTGGTCTCCTGAACACACAACATATCTACCTTTCTCCTCTCCATCATATCAGCTCCCTCTCTCCCTTTACCAGTCATAGTACCAACATTTAAAGTACCAACCCGAACCTCCACTCTCCTACACTGCTCCTTTCCCTGCTCTCTCTGTAGATGTCTTCCTCCTCTCCTTCTCCTCCTTCTGCCAACAGTAGCAGAACAAAAACATAAGGTCAAAGGAACTCTCAGAGACAGGACTGCGGTGGAGGGCTCCACTGCAGCCCTCCACCGATCCGAGCTTTATGGATCTTCCCGAGATGATATGAGGAAGAAACCTTTAGAGGAACCAAACTCCATCATCAGGGCGAATGGAGGAAACTCATCCATCATCAGGGTGACACTGAATATTCATTCATTACAGTTCAATCCTATGAGTTTATACTGTTTATATTGATTATAGTCAGATTGATCTTCATGGTTCTTGAGTTCAACTTTCCACAGTTTCCACATGGATCTTTAGGCTGTTCATGTGGAACCATCCTCAACTGTACCTAATGATCTCCAATCGAAGAGAACACCAGCCAGAAGTGTGAATCCGGCAGGTCCGCAAAGACGAATGGGACAGGATTAGTGTTTTGTACTAATAATAATAAATAATAAATAAAAAAATAAATAATTGCAGTAGTTTGAGAAGTCAATATGCTGTTATTGGAAAATAATTCACTTCACTCTCATATTCATGACACCAGACATCATTTATTATTTTCCTCCAACTGCATGTGACAAAATGATGTAACACAATTATTTTACATTTTTATTTAATTGAAAATTGATGTTTTTTTTCCCAAGTCTTTTATTTCCTACTTAAACTTTCTGACCCCAATAAAAAATGTTTTTTAGCTTCATCAGATATACAAGTATTTAATTTTGACTCATTGCTTCTTTTTCCACCAGAAACAGAAAATTGCAATACAGGAAATGTGTATTATTACTGAAATTTGGGAGTCATATCGGTTCTAACGTAAGTGTATAACATCTTTAACATGCTGTTGCCGAAATCGACATCACATCCGCAGCATAAAACCTTAGGACGAATCTATGAGGGGAGTTCTGGCTCTGTAAGATCGTCTCGGTTCTTGGCTGCTCTCCGAACGCCAGAACATCAGTCGTGTGTGTATCGCGAGACAGCAGCACGCCCACGCGCAGCAACACAACAACCCTGAGGTGTCGAAACACTCAGCGCTTTTATAAAACATAGAAGAGTAACGATGGAGAGTTCGGTGAAGCTTAGGAAGCGCATCCAGCAACCACAAGCTCGGGGTTTAAAACAGAAGCTGCACGGTAAAGTGGACTTAAAGGAACAGTTTGGACCAAACAGTACGGACGGAATTAAATCAGCACCACAAATGTTATCAATCTGCCATGGCATGTCTGTTCTCCAAATACTTTACTAAGTTGTGTAGAAAAGAGCTGAGGTCCCCAACCACTGGGTCACGGCCCACCACCATGCTGTGGAAGAGTCTCCACAGGGTCACAAGAAGGTTCTACTATTCAAATCCAGTCTGACTTTATCTCAACAAGGTGAGAGGTTGGAGGCTCCTGGTTTAAAGGTTTACTTACAGCTCACTTTAAAAGTACAATAGATCTTATTTTTTTTCTTTCTAGTACAAATAACCTACAAAATATAAACAGCCTGATAAAAAAGTTGTGTTGCTGCCCTTTAGCAAGTCTATTACTGTATTCTGATCCAAATTCCCATTGAACAGACTCCTTCCACTCCAGCCACATCTCCAACTTCACGATCTGAATGTCACGATTTCTTGCAGAGTGCCTAAAAGGGCTGTCAGGATTTTCTGTGGTAATGCTAAGTCATGTTAGCACAAAGACTCTAGTGGAATGTCTGGAGTCGTTGATGTGTTTATAAACAGGAATAACGAGGGCGAGTTGAAGGGTTTTACAATAAAAAATGTAATAACCAACCCAGATGTTTAGTGAAGTTTTGCAAAGCATCGTTTACAGCTAGTGACATTACAGAACCCTTTGTTTGTCTTCACGCTTGTCTGGTATTGACTTCTGCCTAGCGTAGCCTTTTTAAGTGTTGATTTCAGTTTGCCCTTTTGGATTTTGTTTGCTTCGCTCAATAAAACCCCACATCTGCATTCCTTCCCCGTCCCTGACTGACATCTGGGAGTTTAATACTTTCTTTAGTTGCTTTCCTGTTGTTTGTGTCATCGTCTTCTTCTCATTGAAAATAACACAACATCTAAAGTTCAACTGAGGTGAGTAATGCAGCTGATGTGACCCATATTCTCACTGGTCTGCTTGAAAAGTAAGGCTCTGGAGAATAGCGCAGGAAACAGAAACAGTGACATTTCCACCAGGCTAAATGTTAATTAGCCTTGTAGGATCTGCACTTGAGGACCATAATATGACACCTAATATGCTCTCGGTTCATGGCTCGAGTATTTATCTTCTTTATTTCTCTAATTTTGATTTGGGTTTTATTGGCTTCAGATCAGCTAAAAGGGACTTTTTATTAAAAATGGTGTCTAAATATAAAAGCTTTGGAGATCCGTATACTAAATCAGTACATGAAAAACATACACATACACTACAGGGACCAAAATATGTAAACATCTCTGTAGTAAAGGCAGGTAGTGATGTAGGTGAGGTGAGGAGGCCTTTTCACATCAGTTTAAAAATGTGTTCAGTGGGGTTGGAGCTCTATAAATGGAGATCGTCCACTCCAATCCATGTAAAGCATATCTCCATGGAGCTGGATTTTTGTGCACAGGTTTGGATCTCCGAGTTGAACAAAGAGAAAATTTCCTTCTCCCACACCCGAAGACGTTCTATACAATTGTGTGCCTTCAAGTTTGTGCTCAGAGTTTTGGGCTCACGTCAGGTCTTCCAAAACATCTGTCCAAGTTTGCGTATATACTGGATCTATAAATAAAATACTGAAATCCCACAAAAATGAGGTAAACCGGTGTTTAGATTGAATCCCCTACAAGTGCTTGCGGACGTTTTAGAGACTAATTCGCTTTGGCATCTCAGAAGGATGAATTTTTATGTAATTTGACGCGTCCACTTTCGTGACTAAGACTCACTCAAACGAGTTGCTCTGTCGCAGTGTGTATTTTAAACTTCCAGTTTTTTAAAATACCACGTGTCCTCGAACGCAACGAAGATCCTCGTCTTTTTTTTCCATCAGGAACGTCTCCATTTTCTCACTCACAAGGCGTAGTAGGCGTCGGCCGTTGGGTTACGATGACAACATCAGCCCAGTCCTAAGCACAGCAACTACACAAGAATTAGCTTTAATTGTATTTGGACGCAACCTCGAAGGAGGAAGCGAAGCCTAAATTTGATTAATGAAAGGAAATTGTGATGGATGGACACTCGGGGTATGCGAGGTTAACGACGTTAATAAACAGATAATAAACAGATAATAAACAG
Source organism: Silurus aristotelis (assembly GCF_946808225.1). Taxonomy (NCBI): domain Eukaryota; kingdom Metazoa; phylum Chordata; class Actinopteri; order Siluriformes; family Siluridae; genus Silurus; species Silurus aristotelis. Next base: position 22,755,915 of record NC_139592.1, read on the forward strand.
ATCATAGATCAAGTCATGGAGAACTACGAACACGAAAATGTTGAGCAGAAACAAAGATGGGTTTGATAGTGAAATGCTTGTGAACGCTAAATGTAAAAAAAAAACCCAGATTTATTTATTGCTATGGTTTAAATGTTCTCTTTATCACGACTTCATCTTCTTGTGATCTAGAGGCAGCATCATGGATAAAAACATAACTATTAGTTTTAAAAGTCGTGATAACGAGAAATGAATTAAGAATTAAATTGAGACAAAACATGAATTACTCGTAGCTTTATTATAGTAGATGAGATAAAAAAAGACAAAAACATCACAACGTGTATACAATCCTCTATATAATGCGATTTCCAGTGTAGACTTGAGGTAACATTTGTGTGCATTCATTTCATATTTAATAATAATAATAACAGGACAAACGAATCTGAGCTAACGATCTTTAGCGAAACATCCTGAAAGAAATTTTGGGTCATTTACTATATGTGATTTTTAGTGACTTATTTTAGTCAGAGTTCATTTGAACCTCGTTCACGTGTCCTGAAAAGACATGAGTTAGCGTTTATGTCAAACAATTAATGCTGAGACTGGATTCTCACATATTTTTTGTTTGTGGGCGTGTACATTGAGAGATCTTCAGGTTACAGAAGAACCATATGAGAAATCACAATTCCTTCAAACTTCACCTGAAGAACACGTTATGTGTAAATTGTCCAGATTTACAGTATACGAGCAATTATTAAGGTTGTGTCTCTCCCTGCTGGATACAATATCAACTACACCTTGAGTTTCAATTGTAGGAATCAAAATGAAAAGAAAATCTTTTATTTATTTCTCTATGAAGCATTTTATTACAGTTTAGTACAGAAAACTTAATTGTTTGATAATATGCCTGAAGTATGAAATTTGGAGAAAAGAAGGGATTTCATAATTAAACGGTTTAGTAGTTTGAAGGCAAAATGAAATAAAATTAAATACAACACAAGCAGTCTTAGAAGTCTACAGTCATTTTTAATAAAGTATGTGCTGGTGCCTAATAACACACTTCCAGTTATTTCCCTCACTTCCAGTTTTGGTTTGTTTTCTCAGTATATGCAGGACCTTATTTCTTGTGTGTGGTTTATCACAAATCAGTGCATTACAGTAAAACAACACTACGGTGCAAAACTGTATATCAAATACAATCTTATCATTTGGATTAATACAAGTGACACAAAGACATTACAAATGTGTAACAGTCAAATGAATGAAATATTCAAAATGTACGAGGTTTGACATCATTACCAGAGGCCGGAGCTGAAAAATGACGGAACGGAATTACAAGCTGACTTTTAGTAACGTGGTTAAAACGTCAATCAATACATGACAATACATGACATATGTATGATTATTGTATAAATAGTAATAAGTCTAAATGGTAAAGATTAAGTGATCTGGCATTAGCCGACTAGGTTGCTACGAGGGTGTGTGCATGCATTGCTAGTCTGAAAGATGATGTGCACCTCAGAAGACGAGACAGAGTACACGGCACAGCCAGATGGCAAATTACGATCGTATATATGTCTGAAAAACTACTTTTTTGTAGAGGATATATTATTGCGAGCTTTCAGTGGGACTTTTTAATGTGGCCTTGAGGAACCGAGCTAAATGTATATCTTAGTAAATAAAATCATGGAGAAATCTTGTGGAGAAGTCTCGTTGTAAATTCTCATGGAGAACTCTTGTGGGGAACTCTCGTTGAGGATTCTCATGGAGAACTCTCGTGGAGAACTCTCGTGGGGAACTCTCGTTGAGGATTCTCATGGAGAACTCTCGTGGAGAACTCTCATGGAGAGAACTCTCTGGGTTGTGAAGGTCTAGTACCCATGATTCAAGAAGGCAGGAGGAACTTGTCCGAGAAAAGTCATCCAAGATTCATGGATATTTAGAATAGAAATGACAGAATCAGAGCCGCGAGCAGCAGTGAACTCCCAGCGAGATCGCTATATCCCGATGACAGCACGATTGTTGCATCCGATGTCAATGTGTCTTTTGTCCATGTGTCTGTCGTCCATGTGTCTGTCGTCCAGGTGTCCGTCGTCCATCCGGTTAAGGGTTCCTCCGTTGTACTTGTTATTTCAGCTGTAGGAAACACAAAAATGCTTTTGACGCTCTACTGCACAGAAAAGCAATACTTTAATATATTAAACTAAATATAATATATATAATATATAATTATAAATATAATATAATGAAAGCTAACATTAATATATTAGCATGACATGCTAACCTGATAATGACTAAGCACAACATTTATTCCACTCACATTAATATATTAGCATGACATGCTAACCTGATAATGACTAAGCACAACATTTATTCCACTCACATTAAGAGGTTCTGAGGCGGAGAAGGTTCTCTTCTGGATTTGTGTTCATACAATTTGTGCTAATTGTTTTGAATAGTGCCAAAATACTTTTCTAGTTGTGAAATAGTTCTTTATTATACACATATTGTTTGTGTAATTCATTTGTCTATATATTATACCTGAGAAGAGGGGAATTAGTGACACCTATAGGTGATGCGAGAAAAGAACAAAGCGTAAGTTGCATTAGCTATTCTCGCGTCAGTTTCAGCTGAACTGCTGAGGTGATCGGTAGGTAAATAAAGTCCTCTCCGGTAATATTTATGCACATACTGTTAATAAACATTTTCTATATTTTACAAGACAATATATAACTTTAGTGAAGTGTTAGTAGAGTAAAGTAAAGAACTAGCGAAGTACTGTTTTTAGTGCTAGCTATACGACTTAATGATCATGCAGAATTATTGAACTGTTAGCTGGAATTTTGGGTTCAATAATAGCTGAAGTAATTCGTCGCCGCTATAAAACAAAATAGAAACTCAGGAAACCTTTCAGCAACTGGAGATCGTAATAGCAACATAATAAAGGAGTTCCGTAAAAGGAGAAAAAGTTCATCACGATTATTAACAAAAAATGCAAATAATGACAAAGTTCCTGCTTTCAGTGTTCTGTTTTAGCTGGAATTGTTTTTACCTTTGAATAATAAACGCATGTTCAAATTTCAATAATTCTTTTATCAGAGAACAACGTAATTTATATAAAATTTTATCTGAATCTTTTTATATACATACATTTTATTTATTTATTTATTTTTATCAAATGTATCATGCTAAAAACGATGCGTTTCCACAGAGATTTGAGTTACTGAAATAGAACTGACTTTTGTCGGGAATTTAGTATCTTGTGAATCTATTAAAAAATAAATGTAAAAATTTTTAAAATTTTAAAAATACAATCCAGCTAGTTATAGGATGCTAATGCTATTTACTCTTAAAAATGGAAAACCATTTCCACATGCTGTTATTTTATTATGTGGATTTTTAGCTAGATTTTTTTACACAGCCGCCCAGTCATATTACACTACAGAACGTTCCATATGGTACGACTATACAGTGATGGACTGTAAGGAAGCAAATATAATTCGTTACTGTACTTTACTGAAGTGTTTCCATTTGGGGAGACTTTTACTTTAAACTTCACTACATTTAAAAGTCAAATATTTTACCTTTTACTCAACTACATGTTGTGAAATCAGTCGTTCCTTTTTATTTACGAGGAAAAAAAACGTAACTGCTGAAACACGCAGCGAGTCACCAATCAGGTTCGAGCCCACACTCTGTTTTACACGTGTTCTGATTGGCGCTCAGTGTATCTACTGATCACCAACATACAGTTCAGCATCAGTTCAACATTTTAACATTTAGAGAGGAATAAATGAAAAACTCCAGACTCGAACTCGACACAACACACGTGGTTTTATTTGCGTGTTTTTTTAAGTAATTAAAAAGAAGGTTTTGGGTTCATGATGATTGTAATAGAAATCAATCAGTGTTTGAGTTATTAATATCATTCTATTAATAGATCAGTGTGCTGAGAGTCACATTCGAGTCTTTTCACATAAACTGAGGTGATTAAGTAAAGAATCTTGTGATAAAAATGATAGCATGAACATTAGAGTTATAATAAATCACAGCACTTTGGATACTTAAGTACATTTGAAGGTAAAAAACATTTGTACTTTTACTCAAGTGAACGTTTAAAAGGACACTTTTACTTTTAGTGGAATGAAAATTCTCTCTTCTTTAACTCAACTACATGATTCGTGTACTTCATCCACCGCTGCGAACATACACATGTGGATAACTTTTTGACCTTCAGGAGTATCACACTAGCCTGTTGTTTGTTTCAGCTCCAGTGCTGGAGTGGAATGTTGGGCACGAGGAATATCAGGATTTTACTCCCATGACAGAATGACAGTGTTGGGAAAGTGCTGTGTGTTGAAAAGTTATATGTATTGACATTGTTTGACTACAAGAAATTGAAATATTCTTTTTATATTTATTATCATTAAAAAAGGTTTTTACGCATTTGTTATAAGAATAGCCGGTAAGTTCCTCTCAGCTGGAGGCTCTGAGATCTAACCCAGTGTTCGCCCTTTTCTCCAAACATAATTAAGCTGTGGTCACACTACACTTTTCATTCCACTGAATTCCTTTCAATGCTGGAGATAAAAAACACAAGACCAGTGCAAGAATTTTTCGCAATTCGAGAGGCCTCAAGTTTGGTGAACTCTGACCGACAAATTTTGCATCATGGGCAAGACCGATAGAAGCCTGGTACGTAATGCTGTGACCTTTTCAAAATCAACAAATTTGAGATTTAAACATGATCATATACAATATGGTTGCTGTGAAATCTAGGGTTTTAAGGTGACAGCAGCTCTCAGGGTACAAGGAAGACATGCTTCCAGACCGTTCACTGTTCTGGCTTCGAGGTAGTGGACGAGGTAGTGCCAACAGAGTTTTAGGCTGATGGTATTTTCAGTCTGTGTTCTAATGAACCACCATTAAGATGGATCTATTGATGAAGATTTGTCTTTCTGAATAAAGGTGTTGGCTACATGCCATAAATGTAACACACCCACATATTTGCATTGGAGCAGAGATAATGTAGCTGCCCAAACCAAGAATCTGATTAGAAAAATTTCTTGCAACACTTTAGCGTTTTCGTCTTTCCGGATCTCACCACAGGCATTTTTAATACAATCGTCCATCCCCGTTGGACATTTGGAGCAAGGAGATCCTTTTTCATACGGCGATTCTTCCTTTACATTCCCTCTGGAATTGAGACAAGAGATTAATGTTAGCTTTGAAATCATACTGACTTTGTAGCTGAGATGAAAAGTGGACTGGAAAACAGCACAGGATTCATATATGAAATACTCCAGCGTATACCTGAGGTAACGTTTACATTTATAAATAATTTAACAACATTTAACAATTCATCCTGCTAAAAACTTCTCAAACGTCTGCAGACACTCGGGACAAGAGATTACTAGCTAATGTAAGATATAGTGTAGTAAGAGTAATAAAACATGTGACCTACGCTGGTTCATAGTTGCAGACCAGAATTGTTGCGTTGCTATAGGGTATTTTCTGAACCGTATCGCAGAAGTGTGATGCACAGCCGACAATTCTGCTGCCCGCCCACACCAACTGGAACAAGCCACAGAACACAACGCACAACACACCGGCAGTCAGTTTACATCATCACACAGCAAGCTACATGTTGCCTTCATCTGCATTGCTAGTATACCGTACATACACTGTGGGAAAACAGAGGGACGTGTCATCATATGGGCAACGAGCCTCAGTTATCACCCGCTTACAGTTTTTTCTCTGTTGCTTTGGTGTGTTTCTCAAATCATTCTCTATATTTGTGAACCGGTCAGTGCAATTTCAAAACTATTTGCAAAAGCTGCACAATAAATCGCATTTCCTGCACTTTTTTTCAAATTTCTTATGGTATCTATGAATTTCAGCAGTTTAAGTTTACTGTACTCTAATAATTTTCGTTTGTTAATTGGCTGTTTATCCATATTCAGGAATTGTAATCCTGTTTTGCTGTCGAAATGAAGATTCACAAGGTTTAACCTTTGACCTGATTTAGAGAACGAGTTGATCTTCGATTGATCTGATGCCGTTTACTCCCTCAATTAGTGACATTGAAGATTCATCTGCACAATTCATTAATGCAAGACACAAAAAAAAAAAAAAAAGGTTTCATAAAAATGTATGCTTGACAGATGATGACAACTGGTTCAACCATTTTGCATCTAATGACTTAATGAACTCATGAACTGGTGCCCAGATGTTTTAGGAGTTAAAACTATTCAGGGGAAACCAGTATAATATATTTTGATCAGCATGAAATAAACAACTGTTAATGTGGGAAACTGCAGAAACTTGTACACAATCAATTATATAAAAGTATTAAGCATTCGCAATTCGATCAAAGCAAGGAACAATGTTTTTCGATGTGCACTACGTGACGTGGAGGTTGAACGAGTAGTTTTGAAAATGTTATTTCTGATTTGAGAAACACTTTGAAGCAACTGCGAAAAAAATGTAATAAACTGTAATGTTGCTGTAAGTGAAAATGTGTATATGAGTGAGTTTGGGACAGACGGACAGACAGACAGACAGACAGACAGACAGACAGACAGACAGACAGACAGACGGACAGACAGACGGACAGTCAGACAGAGAGATGGACGGACAGATAGTCAGACAGACAGACAGACGGACGGACGGACGGACGGACGGACAGACAGACAGATAGATACTCACCTGTGTGTAATGTCCACACATACCTGACCTGCATGTGTTGGTATCATAGTCATAATCTTTGTGTTCATTAAACCTGCCAATACAAAACATGCATCTAAGAACCAGATTTTGCAAATCACTGTATCTTCTGAGCCCATAAGCAGGAGAGACACAGTGAAATCGGAACAAAATGATCAGTTACCAGCTGGCAATGGATTTGCTGACGTTCAGCTCGATGGTGGTGAGGAACAGGTTTTCTCCAAAATCGTTGATCACTTCTGGATTGTGATCCCAAATGCATTTAGCAGCATAATCTTCAGCCACCAAACTGAGCGCATCATCCCACGTCTGCACAGCAACAAACACAGGATTTGAACGTCAGACGTTATCTTAACTACTGTTTAATTCTCAAAGCTGAGCAGAAAGTGTTAGTTTATTTCCTACAACGATCTCGGAATAAACACTACACTACTCATCTGAGCAACTTTATATTACTTGAATAGAGTCAAATGTAGTTAGTAACGCATTAAAGCCAAAATATAAAATTATTAATATTATATAATAGGTTTTAAACCTGAAATGGCATGTTTTAAGCATTCATTTATAGAAAGAAGCTAAATGATCAGCTCCCACAATAAGAAACAAGGTTATAATGTCCAGAAATAAAACTACAAAGAAAGAAAGTTTTAATTAATAAAGATATTTTTTTTTACATTTTCTTTAATATCTTCATGTGATTTTTTGTACTTTGTGGCTTGAAAAATATTTCCTTTCACACAGTCGGGGACACGACAACAAATTAGTGACTGTTGCAAAGCGTTGAGACTGGAGACTCCTTTCATGGATGTAAAGTAAACACCTTTTTACAGACATTTTCATTATTTTGGTTACTATATGTCCTATAATACATATTAAAACCTAATCAACACCTTCTGACCAATCAGAGTGCTGCGATATAATGTGAAGAAAGACGGTCAAAGATCGTACTCTTGCACTGCTCAAGTCATTTACTGAGTTTCAGTTATGCTTTAGATACAGGGGGACCACATAGTGTTTTTTAAACACATCCACCCACACACACACACACACACACACACACACACACACACACGCACACACACACACACACACACACACACACACACACATTGCATTAAACACATTACTCACTGTACTTTTTTACAGGAATGCCCCCCCCACACACACATAAACATTCATTTATCTACTCGGAATCAGTCCAGGCCTGTTAGAACAGCTACATCTTGGGGAAAAAAATACAATCCTCCAAACATTATGTAGTGAAACCCATCTAAAAGGACTTCTTAAGCTCAAACAGATGTACACACAATCTTATCTGTGTCCTGAGAATGAAATAGTTTGTGGGTTCTTCTATCCAAGGATTAATAGAAAGCTTTTAAAATTGTACCTGATGCATTTAAAACCAAGTCCAAGCAAAATCCAGATGTTTGTGTTAAAATTAAATAAATTAGGAGTGAAATTTCACCACCTAAATCATAGCGATACAAACATACAGTCATGACGTGAAACCTGGACACGGTTCTGTACTTGTTCTGTACCTGCTCAAAACCCAGGACCACGCCTTAACCCTGAACTTCCCAATGCTGTGGTGGATCTGGAGTTTATCCCCGGAACAACTGGGCAGTTTTACTCTTTGGAGGAAAAGAGATCACCCGATTCAAAAAAAGGTTCCGATTTCCCTTTCAGTCTTCAGTCACTTCCTGTTAGATGGTCCTTGCCCATGTTCCTGACAATGGTCATTAAACTAACTATATGGTTCCATGTATCATTAAGGGTTCCTACTTGGAACAATTTACATCGAAATGCGTTTTAAGAGTTTTCCAAGAGGGACATCTGAAGAACTTACAGAGGAAGAACTTTAAATATCAATGAGGTTTATATTAAAGATATAATCTTTATGTTGATTCTTCTAGAACTTCAGATGCTGACTTTTCATAAAATGAATTAATTTTTTTAAATGATTATTTTATGACCAGAGATTCTCCTGTCCCATTCGCTGACATTTTATTCATGTGAAGATAACCTTACCAATACAATTCTAGAATAAATAATCAAGGATGTATATTTTTTTAAATCCCAACATTTTACTTAGATGTTCACTATCATACACTGGAAATGTTGGACAAGGAACTCTCAGTGCTCACCAAGCGTTGCATATCAGCAGCTTCAGGAATGACCATGAAGCGGTACTGGTTATGCAAATCCAAGATCTGCTCCTTCTGTTCTTCAGTGAGCTGGCCGGACACTAAAGCCAGGAAGAGCCAGAACCGAGCATAGTGCAAAGCTGTTTTCCAAATCATCTCACCAAGCAAGTGTAATCCTTCTGAGGGAGGCTCTTGAGTCCTCTAACTTCAGTCCAGATGTGAGCATCAAAACCCGGTTGAGCGAGCATATATGGTACTACAAGAGTGTGTAACAGAGAGAGAGAAAGATAGAAAAAGAGAGAGAGAGAGAGCGAGAGAGAGTGAGAGAGAGAGTGAGGAGGTTCTCAAAGCCTTTGCCTGGAACTCCCACCCATGTTAATCTTGCCCAATCCCTGCGAGATCAAGTTACATATTTTCTTCACCACTCACACATGAACACTTGTCTCCTGTTTGGTCACTGACATCTGCTCCATAAATCTTCTTCTGAATCGGAAATATCAGACCATACAAAAACTTATATTTGAAGCATCAGTGCTGCTTTATTTCATCAATGTGTGTCTTAACATCCTGGTCCTGTTTCCTTCCATCTGTCTGTTTCATAAGAAAAGGAATGCAAAACAAAACATAAGATAGACAGACCCGATCCACTCGTCTTTCCTCAAGTATTTGCTTTCACTAAGGCTACATTCATAATTTCCTCAGGATTTGAGGAATCAGAAAACAGAGCGGGACTCGTCCTGGTTGAACTTTTTGTTACATACGAACACAATGGAATAGTGCAATCACAGTGTTGAGTTTTACATCACTGATTCCAAAAGTTGAAAAAAGACACTGCGTAAAATGTTAATAAAAACTACATCTCATAAATTCATATTCTATTCACAATAAAACAACAAACATATCTAATGTTTAATCTGAGAATAAATATCATTTTAGGAAAAAAAATTTTTTTTTAATTTGATGGCTGCAACAGGGCTCGAAAGACGTTGGGACAGGTCCATGTGTCGCATCACGTCTTTTGTTCGTATACGTGTGGGAGCTGAGGAGACCAGTTGCTGAAGTTTTGAGGGAGGAATGTTGTCCCATACGTGTCTGACACACAATTCTAGCTGTTTAACAGTTCTGGGTTTCCTTTGTTGTGTTTTTCATTTCATGATGCTTTTTCAAGTTTTCAAATGGTAAAAGGTCCAGATTTTAAAATATAAAAATTCCAAATTATAGAAATCATACAAAGCCACATTCACAAATCTTGCTTCTGCTAGAGCATACACATGCTAGCACAGGAAGGAGTTGTGAGCTGGCACTGAAGTTGGGACATGCCTATGTTTGGATTGGCTGGAGTTTGGTGATTTACATTATTTGTTTTTATCCTGCAGATTTTAGGGTTTTCTTCTTTTCCAAGTAATGTTTCTTGAAATTTCTAGTATGTGATTTTTTTTATATATAAATATAAAAACGTGCACCAACTGGAAAAAATCTGTGATTTGGCAAAACAAAAACGAATTCAATTCAGTGTGTAAAGTGTTTTATAAAAACCACCATCATCGCAAAACAGTCCAAAAATCTGGATGTAGATTTAGTAAGTGGTAAGTGATAACTCTCATGTACTCTGGCACTGTTGTTAAAGTTATTATAATATACGAAAATTTGCTTAAGCTTTAGAATGGAAAAGGCTACAGAGTCATAACAAATTCATCGCTGTCTATAAATCTGGTTCACTAATATGCAGGCGGAAAGTACATGGAACAACTAATCATCCCTGGACTGATCCACTGCACAAGATTTAAAGGTGAAGAAGGAAGAAAGAAGTCGACAAACTTGTAAAAAGAGTTACAGGATAACCTTGTGATCACCTTGTAAAGTGCTTACAGTGAAGTACAGTGGTGGCATCATGACACAGGGCTGCAAGCGGTCCTGAAGCATTATGCGGATTGTGTGGAGCGATGTGGATTGGAGAGTAACGGGTCAAAGAAGAACATTGCTGGCGCCTCCCTGGATGTTTATTCTTTTTTAATTTATCAAACCATGAGTTTGTCTTGACCTTCAACGCAATCCACAATGCCACCTGATAATAATCATGAAGGACAGTCTATATGATTACAGTGGCAGCATTTGGCTACAAATCAACACAATCCTGCTGTGCAAACATCTGCAATATTGAAATAATACAAAATATACTTGGCTGTACTTGGCAACACACACAACAATAATGGAGCATCATAACAAAGGAGTGCAGATGGTACTGGAGAATTACAGAAACCATGACTGGAGTGATTTGAGCCAAAGTGGATGCTGGATGTTTTATTCTGGATGTTGCTTAAATCAAAACATGAGCCAACTGCTGTTCATCATGAAGGACAGTCGTTATGATTACAGCAGCAGCACATGAGAACAAAATTCTGCTTTGGGAACATCAGATCTATAGAAATCAGACAAAATATACTTTGCCGTATATAGTTTTATAAATATACTAAAAATTCAGTTACCTTAAAGTACTAAAGAGGATCAACTTCTCATGATTCCTACTTTCAATGTTTTTGTCATAATGTTTTTGTCCTTGTTCTTGTTTTTGATTCTTTTCTCGTATCTTCACCTTGAGAACTATTGACATGGTCTCGAGTATCTTCTGCACACGCACATCGGTATAAAAACTGACTGATAAACGGTGTCTTTGAACCTGGCTGGTTCTTTATTTATTGAACTTGTGGTGGAACGTGTCCATGTTGAATCCAGTATAATACATAATATACAGTGTCGTCTCAATACATTCAGCTTTTATTTCATTAAATAAATAAAAAACTAAATGACAGAAGTTGGGGGTGGGGGGTGGTGTTGCAAGGTAAAAATCGTAATCACAAATTATAAAGCAGTAGAATAACTTAGTAAACATAATTATCTTTCTTAATAACTTAATACACATAATAAACGTTCTTAATAACTTATAAGAACGTTCTTAAATAAATTGAACAGTAATGTTTTAAATGAAATACCCATTTGTTACCATATGATGTTTTAGTATTTAAATACATTTCTAAACATATTTCGGACATCAGTATTTTACATTCAGTATTGTTGGTGAGAGTGTTTCAATAATCCACATCACTGACTGGAACAAATTCACATTTCTGACATTACATCATGACATATACGTATAAAGTATATTTCTATCGTTAAATAAATTATACATTACTAACTACACACTTGAGTTAAGAACTTATTACTTGTGGACAAAAGTCAGCATGTCATTCATGTCGTTCGGATGTACAGAGACGTCAGACCGGCGAGCAGAAGCGTAGCAGCTGAGGGCTTTAAATATCCAGAAGAACTTCCTGCGTGTGGGTAAATTAAACTCGCTGTAACGTTAGCTGGAAGTCCCAAGGTTAAGTTGGTACCCCGATCTGTAGGAAATACACAACAGTGTTTAGGATTTTGCTGAGTATATAAAGCATGTAGCTGACTCTGCAAAAACCAACATACATAGAAAATACAGTACAGTACCGTATACATAAAATAGCAATTTTGGGGTGATTCAATCTAAGTGAATGAAGCATTCATAAATCATTTCCTTACCGCAGGCATTGTTCAAACATCCTATTGTCCCGGGTGAACACGAGGAGCATGAAGATCCTGCCGTATATGGAGACTGTCCCATTATATTACCTCTGTAAAGTGTAGCACATTGAGTTTTGAGTTTTGGGATCTGATTGGAAATATTGTGCTGATACATTCTGATACAATATCTGACTAAATAATAATAGTCTTTTTTAATATAAAACTTAATTATAAAACATTTTGAATATAGAGAATGGTGACAAATTAAAGCTATTTCTATCAGCTTTGCAGAGGGGGGGCATTTATTTTTGCTCTACTTCTCTTGTCCTCTTAGAGAGAAGCACTATTACAAATACACATCCTTCTTATGAATGATCATAAGAACCTTGTCCTAGCATGAAACGTTTTTTTTGACAGATGGGCGTGGTCTCGCAGGACAACTCCGCCCCCTATATTCCCAGCGCTCTGTGTCTGATAGAGTTGTTACCAGGATGTTCTGAAAGCTTGTGAACACTTTGAAGGTTCAGTTTCTCCCCTTTAATGTGTCACCATTCTGACAGTACAATCAATTACGACAGTTCAACTGTGCAGATTAACATGGTGTAATGAAAAACAGACTTACGGAGGGTGATAGTTGCAGACCAAAATGGTGGCATTTTGAGCATTAAAGTTTGAAACATCTGGACAGAATTGTGCCGCACACCCAACGAAGTACGTGTCCGCCCATACCATCTGAAAGAAAAGTCTGGGTGAATTCTTTGGAAAATTACAAAAACAAATTCTGAAAAAAATTAGATTTCTTATTTAATATGCTATAAACACTGCCATGTGAAAGTACATGAGTGAGGATGGTGTGATCTGCTTTCTCTCTCTCTCACCTGTGTGTAGTGTCCACAATCATTCCCTTCACAGGTGTTGCTGGTAAAGCTGTAACTACTGTTTTCTGCAAACCTGGAGAAGGAGAAACACAGACGGTCATGGACGATCCACATTGCCCTGGAGCTACGAGTCGTGATAAACGCTTCGTACGTACCATAAACCGAGTGGCTGGTCGACTACAAAGGGTCCGAGCGTCATGAAGAGGTTTTCCCCCACCACACCGAAGACTTTTGGGTTGTGCCCCCAAGTGCACTGAGAGGCGTATGACGCCGCCACCTGACTCAACTGTTTATTCCAAAGCTGCACAAACACAACACAAGATTCAAGCATTAACACCACTACAGTTACGACACTTTTCCACTTAACAGTCGATAACCTCAAAAATGATGGAACTATAATAAATTAATATCTGGTGTTGAGGAGGAGGATGGGTTCCTCTTAAGGTTCCTCAGCTAAGGTTTCCTGCTAATGAAGACTCAGAGAGTTTTTCCCTCACCACTGATGATTGCTGGGAAAAGTCCTCCATCCTGAAGCCCACTTTTTTTCTCTCTCTTTTTTGAAGAACACATTTATATAATATACATTTTATTTTATGTTTATGTTGTTTATGTTTGAATGAATGAATGAATGAATGATTGAATGAATTTAATAATTTATTAATTTATTTGTATTTATTTAGCTTGTTTGATTTTGATCTATTATTTTTATTTATTTATTTATTCTTGTTTATGCTGGTTTTTGATTGATTTATACATTTATTTATATGCTCTTTTTTATATAGTTTTTTTATGTAGTTGTAGTAAATATGAAATATTCCTGTACTGTTTATGTATAAACTCATTTCGTATTTTAGAAGCACGAGAGGTTTGCCGGGTTTCGGGCTCTAAAGCATGGATTTCACACGTCCTTCACGTATCTGACATTTCTGCATGAAACATCGCTGACTAAGCAGAACTGAGGCTTTCCGCTTAAACTTCTGCACTGAATCTTATCCCAAAAAAACAAACCAGACAGGAAGACCACATGGAGTTTACACACACACACACACACACACACACACACACACACACACACACACACACACACACACACACACACACACACAGGGTGGAAGTTTACGATACAGATGTTAGCCTGAAGTATTTGTGTATTTCTGAAGTAAATAGGAGTTGTATATGCTGCAGTTGTGTAGTATTTACTGACGTTGTGTACGATGCTCTTCAGACGTTTTATATATATAATTTTTTTTATAGCTTTTCTCTCAGTATGGATGTTATTTTGCTGCATGGTAACGTGATCAGATGGGGATTTCTGAAGATACGGATTAGAGGCTAAAGAACAAAATGACTAGGACTTAGGATACATATATTAGTGCCAATAAGAAAATGATTGACAGGTGTGTGACACGCCTCCTTGTCCTGATTGGGTTCTCGGTGGTCCACACCAACAAAAACAACACAAAACATGATCAAAAAATATCTGCCAGACATGTGGGTGTATGTTGGGGCCTCACCATGCGTTGCATGTTAGCAGCTGGAGGAGTGATTGAGGAGCGGTACTGGTTGTGCAAATCCACAATCTGTGATATGTCATTATCAGTGAGCTGCCCAGACGCTAAAGCCAGGACCAGCCAGAATCGGACGTGCAGGAAAGTTCTCCAAATCATTCTCCAACCAGAGGGAAGCTGCGAGAAAAACCAGCATCGAGTCAGTGTGAAAGCTGTCTCTATACACAAGGTTGATTAGGAACAGAAATGAAAGACACTCTAAAGGTCATTAACGTCACTTGAAAGACGTTACTCCGTGGCCACACCTGCAGTAATTACAGAATGCGCACCACTGCTTTTGTTTCAACCATTTAGTTACGTTTATCTACACCTGCATAAACCAGTTGAGAAAAAAAAAAAAAAAAAAAGAGAAAACACCCAGAGATAACAATGTTGCTATCCAGAACAAGGAATTCGAGTCGTGGAAGGACCTGCGAGGCATGTGAGGCACGCGTGTCCTCGCCCATGGAAACGTGTGATAACGTGGCACAAACATTGCAATAGAAAACAGCATCCATTAAATAGTGAAAGACGTCTGTCAGTGTGCTCGTGTGTGAGAACTGGTTTGACCCGAATACTTAATATTAGAGATTATAATATATATATAGATTATAATATACCTGGGAGCAGTCATAGGAAACACGTCAAACCCCAAAGAGAAAGAGTAAAGAATAACATGAATATATGAATAAAGAATATATTAATATTCACTAATATAAATATATGATACTGCACTCGTCTTATAGACAACGGAAAAATTACAGATTTGTGTAGAAGTTAATTGAAAAACAACAAATATTGACCTTAAAAGGAAAGTGAAAGGTTTGGAATGTTCCAATTTATTTAAAGATCATTAAAGTCCTGGAATTCTTTAAGCGGGTAAAAGAGAAATACCTTGTAGAATATAGAATATAGAAATAAAGTTGAGATCCAATGAAGAAATTTGTTTACGTTAGTTTATTTATTTTGGGAAATCTAAATGACAAGCTATCTCACAACAACTTTTATTCAAAATAGCTAAAAATATTTATATTTATATATAAGCTGCACAAATTAGAAGAATTTATGAATTAAATAATAATTAATTAATAAAATTCCAAAAGATTGTTAAAAATGTAATTTAATTAAAAATTGAATTAATTAAAAAATATATTAAATTTGATCAAATGTTCGGTAAATGTAAAAAGAAAATTATATATATTATAAAAAATAAATGATTGCTGTAAAGTATTATCTTAAACAATCACAAAAACAACAGCAAAAAAAAATCTAAAAAATTATGAATAAAAAATAAATAAATAAATAAATAAATAAATAAATAAATAAATAAATAAATAAATAAATAAATAGGGAAAGATATGCGTCAAAGAAGAGAAAAAAGATCTGCCCTTCTTATATAACAATGTTATATATATAAAGTTATATAACACACTAATACCCTTCACATGCTTTTCCATCCCACTGCTATGTCTCATCTGAATGCATGTTTTTTTTAAATTTCCTTTTTATTTCATTTGTTTCACAAATGTCTAAAAAATTGCTTTCGGAGGGAAAGTGGGAGTTTTGAAATTAAGATGCTGAACTGATCAGAAGCTCGTGAGTTCAAATCCCACCACTATTAATCTGCCACCGTGGGACCCTTGACCAAGGCCCCTAACATTTAACTATTCAGTGTTATGTATGAGATAATTGCAAATAACTCTTGTGTAAATGAAAGCTGGTGGCTAAAAACGTGAGCGTGATAATGTCACGTTTTTTGGTATGATTTTTGGATCTGTGCCACAAGGAAGCGGATATTGGCATAATTTATAGAAAATTTATTTACATTTCAGCTGTCAAAAGCTGCAGATGTGCACATGCCACATGTCATGTTTGAATAGTAATCAAAATAAAGCAGAAACTCTTTTTTCTGCAGGAGATTTGTGTGGTTACTTATTTTATGTCATGCAAAATTGCATTTATTCACACACACACACACACACACACACACACACACACACACACACACACACACACACACACACACACATATATATATATATATATATATATCACATGCAAAATCAATTGTAGTAGATAAAATGAAGAAGTTCTGGAAAACGTATGGTTATCAGAGTTTCGTGTCCTCTGATAAATCATTCTCGTTCAATAAAACAAGAAGCATCTGTTCTTCAATTTAATCTACTTCTATAAACATCTTAAATTTAATATATTACACAAATCAATCCCAACTGACCTGATACAAGGTTTTGATTCCAAGCCCAGAGCAGACCAGTCGAGTGTCAAGACGTTGTGTGATCTCCCAGAACTGCTTCTTTCTCCGTGTTCAGGTTCAAACGCAATGCCTTCCTAACGTTAGCGTGAAACCTTTGCAACTGATTTGGAGCTGCTTTGTTCTCTATAAATTGATATTTGAAAAGAATGAGGCTGGTCTGGTTTGTTGGGTGTGATCTAACTCCGAACGCAAATTACCACCGCCATGATCATCATCATCACCATCATTATGATCCAGAGAGAGAGGGTTGGGTGCGAGTAGACTCGCAGGTGGGGCGACAAAGTTGGATGAAGTGACTTCAATGCGGTGGAAAAAGTGTCTTTGGTATGCATAACTATCCATAATGTGGCTTGTGTTATCTGTGTGCGCTGTTTGAGTCAGATCAGACATCAGAGGCACACACCTGTTTTATTCACGAGCACAAACCTACAGCAGAAGGTACAAGTTCCAACAGAATAGGAAGCTACGCAATATAAAGTTCTAGTTTCATTGAGCCTGTAGACTCAAATACCTGACCTCCTGATGATATGAACATCTTCTGCAGAGCTAACCCAATCTTCCTAAGGTTTGTCTGGTTGTGCAGTTGGAGATGCTTTTCTGCTCACCATGACTGAAAAGTGTGGTAACTTGAGTCACAGTAGCCTTTTCTGACACCTGAGTGGTCATTCGCCTTTTTTGTGGGGGATCTGCACATCATTCTCTAGACAATTACATCTTACATCTAAGAAACATTACAAAAACAACAACAACGATGCCACATTCAGAGTCACTGAACTACTACATTTATGGAATTTTCCAGATGCCTTTATCTAGAGTGACTCCAGAGAGACTCCAGAGAGACTCTAGAGAGGGCCCAACAGCAGCAGCTTGGTGGTACTGAGATTGTACTCCTGAACGTCCGATCCAGAGTCCAATGTTTTAAATCATGACCTCTCTGATCAGAAGCTACCAGATACTGACCTTGGTGAGGCATTTTCTGTATTATGGGATGGAGGTTAATTCAATGGTTAAGATTTTGGACTTTTGATCAAAAGGTCATGAATTCAAATTCCCTTGCCACTGCTGGGCCCTTGTGCAAGGCCCTCAATCTTTAACTGCTCAGTTGTATAATTGAGATCATTGTAAGTCACTCTGGATAAGTTCGCATTGAGTGGAAGGTGAGACGTGACATCATATATTTATAAATACCGTAAAGATTTTTTTGCGGATTTGGTGATTAAATCTATTCCATGAAAAGACATACAGCGAATAAACAGTTCATTACTGGGTTTTTTAAATGCTGCCATTTATTTATTAATTTTTTTTTTTTCAGGATTAGCTAGCGCTGAGATACAGGTAGGCCTGCAGAGAAAAAAACAAAACCAGTCTCACCACCTTGTAATTATCAACTCTGTGATCTTCTCTTAATTTGTGCTTAACAGCAACAACATGGGTGGAGATGCGATTGTTTGGATACAATGATGTCTGTCCACAACCGTTGTAGCTCTGCCATAGCAAGAAATCACACCACTTTTGGCTTATAATGACCGTTTTCAATGGTGACTGAAGACTGCTAATCATGGTGACTCAATGGTGGTCAAATTTCCTCAAACATCGTGAATATGGTGAAAAGCAGCAGAAGTTAGTGAATGAATTGGGTTGTTTTGGACTACCAAAGACGTGCAGAGCAAAATCCTCTGTGAAGTCATTTAGATAATTAGGAAATTAGGGTAAATGGTTTTGCTGACAGATTTGATGTTGTTTTGTGTGCAAGTCTGAGCACAAGCTTCAGATGATCAGCAGAAAACTGTAATTTTGCAATGGTGATCTTCTAGATTTGCATTGTTTCCCAAAAGAATTTGGCGTAAAATTGTTGCATGAACTTTCAATAAATAAAACGAGCCTTCATGCATTATTTGGACATTATATATGGACTATATGGAAGACGGTATGTGATTTCTGAACATGTAAATCACATACTGATGAAGATGAGAAGGTGAGGAGGCCTGGGGTGCATTCAGTTTCCAAATTCAACCCAAAAGTGTTCAGATGGGTTGAGGTCTATAGCGGGAGATCTTCCACTCCAAACCATGGATGTATCTTCATGGATTCATTGTCATGCTGGAACAGGTTTAGTTCAGGTTAAGGGGACATTTTAATGCTACCACATCTGAATTCATCCCACACAATTGTGTGGTTGTGTTTTTTTTTTTTAAACCAAAATCCAGAAAAAGTGGGTTTGAGACTTCCTGTATTTGGAAATATTTGGAATGAGCTCACTTTAGGAATGATCAGTAGCTTCAAGCATGCCTTGAAGGCTTCATTCTGGAGCTAATATCATCAGTGAGCAAAGTGCAAAACACTTCCAACACATCAACATCTCCAGAAATGTTACCAAGCAGTCCCTCACTTTACCTCCACCTTCACACCTACACTACTGGCTTTAGATGTACATGCTGAAGTTCATCACTACTGTATTACAAGGTCTGAGGACCAGGTTTGGGGCCATGTTTTCACCCTGTCTACTCTGGAGTTCATGATTGAAAAGTTAAGCACCTGGAGGATGCTGGTTCAGCCTATGCATGGGTTTGTGGACGTTGTGAGGTTCTGCAGGAGCATTACAGGCTTGCTCTCCAGATCAAGACTTTACTGGTGAAATTAATCCAAAAAGTGATTATTTTTTTATTCATCTGGATTTGATTCATTTAATGACTGAGAAAGCACTTCCCTATGAAACCACAACTAAAGTTTATAATGCATAGAAATGAAACGTGTGACTTCACTCAGACTCATAAATAAAAAATAAAGTTTCTGTACTGCTGCTCTGTCGCACTGTTTTATGTCAATGTCTAGTCATTTGTTCTGCAATTACAGCTGCCCAACCTTAGCTTTCTCCACCCAAACTGCTGCACTGACACACACGTACATCTGGAACTCATTATGGAATTAAATGTCATGTGAACACAAGTACAAACATGACAAAAATTTCGAAACGTGTCTTACATAACAAAAAACTATAGTAATAATAAAAACGTGGCAATACATTTTATATAAAAAAAACTGTGGGAAAAATAATGTATATCTTCTTCTTCTTTCGGCTGCTCCCATTAGGGGTCGCCACAGCGGATCATCTGTCTCCATCCCCCCCTGTCCTCTACATCTGCCTCTTTCACTCCCACTACCTGCATGTCTTTCCTTTACCACATCCATAAACCTCCTCCTTGGTCTTCCTCTTTTCCTCCTTCCTGGTGTCTCCATCCTCAGCATTTTTCTACTGATATACCCCATGTCCCTCCTCTGCACATGTCTAAACCATCTCAATCTCACCTCCCTCCCTTGTCTCCAAAACGTCCTACATGCGCTTTCCCCTCTAATAAACTCATTTCTAATCCTGTCCATCGTCGTCACTCCCAACAAACATCTCAACATCTTCAGCTCTGCTACCTCCAGCTCCACCTCCTGTCTTTTACTCAATACCACTGTCTCTAATCCATACAACCTCTCAGGTCTCACCACAGTCCTATAAACTTTCCCTTTCACTCTCACAGATACTCTTCTATCACAAATCACTCCTGCTATCACTCTTCTCCACCCACTCCACCCTGCCTGCACTCTTTTCTTCACTTCTCTAACACACACTCCATTACTTTGCACTGTTGACCCCAGGTACCTGAACTCCTCCAACTTCTCCACCTCTTCTCCCTGCAACCGCACCCCTCCACTGCCCTCCCTCTCATTCACACACATGAGGGAAAATAATGTATATCATCTTAAATCTAAAAAATCTTCAAATACGGAAAGAAAGAAATAATGTGTGGAAAAAAAGAAGAGAAAATATTATGCAGAAATTTGTAAATGAATTGTGCGAAAGTAAACGCATGATGTGAAATGGGTGCGAAAGTAAACGCATGATGTGAAACGGTTGCGAAAGTAAACGCATGATGTGAAACGGGTGCGAAAGTAAACGCATGATGTGAAACGGGTGCGAAAGTAAACGCATGATGTGAAACGGGTGCGAAAGTAAACGCATGATGTGAAACGGGTGCGAAAGTAAACGCATGATGTCAAACGGGTGCGAAAGTAAACGCATGATGTGAAACAGGTGCGAAAGTAAACGCATGATGTGAAACAGGTGCGAAAGTAAATGCATGATGCTAAAATTATTTCTCTAAAAGAGATGCACTGTGAATAAATCCCAGTATATTAAAAACACGTGCTTTGTTTGTAATGGCGTCTGTTCTTCTGCAGATTTCTGTTCTGAAGTTGCAGCTGAAACAGTCTAAACTGGAATGAAGGTTTGCTAAAGTGCACCAGTATGTGCTCGACAACTGGAAGAGCAACCTTGCAGATGAACACATAAAGTATTGGAATATTAATGGAATGTGTGTGTGCGAGTACACAACAGAGAATCATGCAGAAAGTCATGCTGTAGATTCTGATCAACTGGTGTAGGTGAGAAGGTGAGGAGGCCTGGAGTGCACTCAGTGTTCACATTCATCCCAAAGGTGTTCAATAAGGTTAAGATCAGAGTTCTATAGCAGGTTTGGGTCTCCTACGTCAGGTAAAGGGAAAATGTAAAGCTAGTGCATCCAATTGTGTGCCTCCAAGAAGTGTGTGTGTGTGTGTGTGTGTGTGTGTGTGTGTGTGTGTGTGTGTGTGTGTGTGTGTGTGTGTGTGTGTGTGTGTGTTTTATGAAAGAAAAGTTCCCACCCAAGCTAGGAGCTCATCCAGGGGAATCCAGAGGCCCACTCATAAATGATGTCATGATGGTCTAGGCCCAACCCTCAGCTGTATTGATGCTTAAGTTTTGATCCCAAGGCAACAAAGCAGCTCAGATCCAGTGTCAGTTGAAAATATTCCTTTTTTTCCTCTATGGCTGGATCTTATAAAACAATATTTGCACAGTTCCACAGTACAGGACCTTCAGATGCACAGAGATAGCAGAGCCGATGGAAAACAACATGTTTTGTCCCAGATAGATTTCATGTCTCCATCCTGCAGCTGCAGACATAATAAACTGCTGTGTGGTGAAGAGGTGTAACACACTGACCTTCATCTATATCTGTTTAACACTTAATATTCTGATCTGTATCCGGATTTAACCTTGAATTAGGCACAGCATAAACCCCTGCACTATGCTTCTGGAAACACCAGAAAACACTTATCCTTCTATCCCTCCATCATTATCAGGCTACTTGTTCCATCCATTCTCTGGTTTGTTCTCCTCCACAGCCACTTGTTCTCCCATCCTCACTATCCAGCTATCCTGGTTCAGATTCTCCTTTGCTTATTATCTCTCCATTTTTTTTTCCACTTTTGCCTTCTATCCATCTCTCCATTTTTTATCTATCCTTCCATCCACCCATCCATCCATCCATCCATCCATCCATCCATCCATCCATCCATCCATCCATCCATCCATCCATCCATCCATCCATTCATTTCTATCCATGTATTTCCTTATCCATTCTTCTCTTACCAGCCCTGCCTCACTGTCTATTTTCCTTCATTTGCTTATAATTCTCCCATCCAACCACATCTACCTTTCCTGTATCTCATTATCCATACTCTTATCCATCCATCCATCCATCCATCCATCCATCCATCCATCCATTTATTTATCTTTGTTATTTGTTCTTTATTTCTTTATCCATCTTTTTTTTATTAGCCTGTCCCCCTTTAACCCTCTACCATCCATCCATCCATCCATCCATCCATCCATCCATCCATCCATCCATTTATCCATCCATCTATCTCTACCCACCTTCTCTTTATTCATTCTTCATTTATCAGCCCTGCTTCACAGTCTATTTTCCTCTTCATCCATTTTCCTTTATCTGATTATAATTCCCCCATACTATTCAATCCATCCATCCATCCATCCATCCATCTATTGATCCATCCATCCATCCATCCATCCATCCATCCATCCATCCATCCATCCATCCATCCATCCATCCATCCATCCACCACTACCTTTCTGCTCTTCACATTCTTCACTGCACTTTCACTGCACTTTCACTGCATTTCCTCTAGAGGACTCCGAAGGCCACAAAACAAGATGATCTTCTACGGCTTGTGGGAAAAAGTGTTTTTCTAACCCGCCCTTCGTCAACAAATAACCTAATAAATCATTTCTGTACTGAGAGCAGGGTGTGAGGCGCTTATCATTAACAGGTGTGTATATAAAACCCTAAGGATGGAAAGCTGATACACTGACGCAGAACCTCACCTGCTCAATATCACAGGCTGGAAACACAGAAACAGATCACTGTTGGTGTTTACATTCATTTACTACCAGAGTTGGTATAGATTTAATTTCATTTCATTTGCAATTATTTTAATTATTGAAACTTAGTCTTTATTTTTGTTTAAAGTTTTGGCTCCATGGAGACTTCAGGGGCATGGAGTTACTCCCACAACTTCTACTACTACGACTAATATTAATATTTCCACATATAACATATAAAGAAAAATATAAATAAATACTGTTGCTGGTGAACAGTCACTCTGTAAAAACACTTAAAAATAATCCTAAAATTCAAGCACAATCTATATACAGTATATATAAAGCTTAAATACCACTGACTGACTCACTCACTCATCACGAAATCTCAAAAACCACTGAACGGATTGCAATGAAATTTGGAACATACCTTCCTCTTGGGTCTTAGGTGCTCACTAAGAAAGGGTTTTGAAAAATTCGCCCTGGATCGCGGCTAACTCGCGAAAAACGCGATTTCCCACGCATTGTATAACTCTTCGAAATAACATTACGGATCCTCATGAAACTTACTACATTGTTTCTTATTAGATGTTAGATGCACGATAAAAATTATTTTCAAAGTAGTTTGCCCTGTATCGCTACTACAAAGGGGGAGTACTTTATTTGTTGACGTTACGTTCTGATCTCTGATCATCCAGTCCTGCTCAGTGCTTACTGCTTATTGCCATATTGCTTAGCATTCTGCCTTCCGTAGCGAAGCACGGGTACTTTCCGCTAGTATACATATATATTGTCTCTTTATTATGGCCACAAAAGAATAGAATGTTTCAGGAGTATTAATAAAATTGATTTTAGTATTTGGAGTATAATGGATTTTCTTTAATAATAGGTAAATCTCGTAAATGTCGTAAAACATTTATTATAATTGTTATAATGATTATCTTTGTATTGGTTGACTAAAATGTGCATTATTTATTCGGAGTAAGAGGCATTGCTGCCCGGCTGGTTGGCGACTGTTGAAGCTTGGCAGATTCATCAGCTAATGAAAACTCATGCTGCTGTAATAACATCCATTTAAAGCGTGTTTTGCTTGTGGCTCAGATCTCCTCCTGAGCAGATTAAGTGGAAGTTATTTAGGCTTCACTCTTATAATAACACAGGGGACGTATTGCTGAGGGCCATCAGGGGCCGGTTTGACTGGTCCCTTCTCTGACAGCGGAACATAAACACACGGAGGACACCTACAGCATCTGATGTAATACTGCAAGCAAAAGGAGCATTGCAAATACACTATGTTTTCCAGCCATGTGTAGATCTTCCACAAACTTATTAGCACGAAGTTGAAGGCACACAATTGTATAGGACGTATCTTCCATAAAGATATGCTTTCCACAGCTTGGAATGGAAGATCTCCTGCTTTAGAGCTCAACACCTTTAAACACCTTTGGGATGAATGTGAATGAGGACTCTACCCCAGGCCTCCTTACCTCACCTACATCAGTGTACACTCTTATGGCTGAATGAATCTCCACAAAAACAATCTAGTGGAACATCTCACCAGAAAAGTGGAGGTTTTGATAGCAGCAAATTAAAATCAAATGTCGAATAAAATGCTCAAAATGAAGCACATATCCATCTTATGCTCAGGTGTCCACAAACTTTTGTTTATATTTTGCATTATCGGTAGGAGAATGCTGAGGATGGAGACACCAGGAAGGAGGAAAAGAGGAAGGCCAAAGAGTAGGTTTATGGATGTGGTGAGAGAAGACATGCAGGTAGTTGAGGTGAAAGAGGCGGATGTAGAGGACAGAGGGGAATGGAGACGGATGATCTGCTGTGGCGCCACCTAATGGGAGAAGCCGAAAGAAGAAGAAGAAGAAGAAGAAGATGAGGCTTAACATTACAGGCCTACAGCTTGTTACATTTCTCTGTATGAATCAGGAAGCCAGATACAGCGATACAGTGTGTAAATACAAAAGAGGAAGTAGAGAGTTAAAGAATAACTTGGTAAAATGTCAACATTGACATGTGTGTTTGAGCTGTAAACACTTGAGCCTTACTATTATTAGTGACCTGGATTCGGCTTTGTTAGCTTTCAAGACGTGAAAGCAGCACATCGAAGAATGATCTGATGGATCTTCTTTTTAGCTTCTTCTCACTGTTACATTGATCCGAAGCCACCATTTTGTACTAAATCCCTCTAATATAAAGCTCATACTGGAATTGCTAATCGAAGGGTAATGAACGATTTGGTCAACTGTATACACAAACAAACAAACAAAGACAAACAAATAAAGATAAACAAATGCAACATTGTACATTATTAATCGTCTTCTAACAAAGCATACGTAAAAAAAAACGTATGTTTTTTTCCAACCAACGAACAAATAATTATTGCTAATAAATATTTCCACCAGGTAGAAAGATAAAAAAAATTCAGATTACAAAAATACATCATTTGTATAG
>NC_139592.1:22786686-22934186 GCF_946808225.1 Silurus aristotelis
AACAACACACACACACACACACACACACACACACAAACTGAGTATTAATTGATACAGTAATTGTCTGCTAGTTTCTGTTTGTGATCGCATTTTTATTGCACTTGTGTTTCACTGTGCAGCTTCCACACAGATGTCATAGTGCACAGTCTGTAGTGAGCCTTAGAAGGGAACATGGAAGGGTTTGGAAGTGGAACCTAAACTGATCATTTCAAACCCTTTTTCATTCCCATGATAATGAAATTCTAGTAAACCGCAAGAGATGATTTTGTTCTCGAGCTTCACCAAGAGCTGAAGATATAAAATAATGAATTTTACAGCGTGTGTATATGTGTATATGTGTATATATGTGTGTGTGTGTGTGTGTGTGTGTGTGTGTGTGTGTGTGTGTGTGTGTGTGTGTGTGTGTGTGTGTGTGTGTGTGTGTGTTGTGATCAATGTTTTGGATGTGTGATAGACGAGTGTGTCCTGTGTGTTATGATAAAGATCTGACCATGACGTTATACATAACAAGAATGTGGTGTTATCATTTATTTCTCTTTACGTGTGTGTGTGTGTGTGTGTGTGTGTGTGTGTGTGTGTGTGTGTGTGTGTGTGTGTGTGTTTTTTAAGAACGTGAGCTGCTCATGCAGAAATCCTCCATAACACCATTTTCACTTTTCAGGTTTCCCTCCTGTGTGTGAGAGAGAGAAGGAGAGAGAGTGAAATCCTGTGTGTGTGTGTGTGTGTGTGTGTGTGTGTGTGTGTGTGTGTGTGTGTGTGTGTGTGTGCCCTTTCATGTGTGTTTACTGTAAATGATTTACACTTTGGGTTTGTGGACACCTGATCATATGATCAGTGTGTTCTTTTTGAACTTCCCATTCCACGTTATAATGACCTCCACTCTTCTGGAAAGATGTTCCACTAGATTTGTGTGAGATTCTTTCAGCCACAGGGGTGTTGGAAAAGTCGTACTGATGTAGGTAAGGTGAGGAGTCCTGGGGTTCAGTCAGTGTTCACATCCATCCATGTGTTCTATAGCAGGAGATCTTCCTCTCCAACCTGTGTAAAGCAGATATTTTTGGAGCCAGGTTTGGAGCCACGAGGTGAGAACGTGTGTGTTATGTTCGCTTTATCGCACTAGCCTTCAGCAGGAGTTCAGTACGGGGAATGACGGCATCTGGTGACTCTGACAGCGACATACCGCAGTCAAACATTACAAATCCATTTTTATTTGCCCAAAGTGTGTGTGAACCAAAGGTTTAAACTCAGGATTGATGAAATCTAGGAATTCGTAATATTGCATGTTTTAGAATTCATCTTGTGATTGAAGTTTTAGATAAAAAAAATCAATGATAAAAGGATGAAAAAACGTCAGATGAATTGTTGGTACTGTATTGGACCAGCTTTTTTGGACCATCAGAATATCAGGGACCGTCTCAGAAAGTACATTTCTGCTCATTTATATCCAAAGCTACAGCTGTAATACTAAACCATCCACCGGGGCAGGATCCAGTGCCACGCCGTTAAAAGAGCTGCCACCGAGACACAAGCATGTTGTGAGGAACATGTCTACAGTAATACCTCAATACTTGTTGGTTGTGGAACTCGTCAAATTTGGTACTCGTCACATTGGGCTGTTCCAGCCATCCCTCCATCCATCCAGCCAAAAACAAGCTACTATCTAAATTTACATACAGCATGATCTTATTAAATACCGTATGTAAATATAGATAGTAGCTTGTTTGATCCAGCAGATCATCCGTCTCCATACCCCTCTGTCCTCTACATCTTCTTTCAAACCAACTACCTGCATGTCTTCCCTCACCACATCCATAAACCTCCTCCTTGTCCTTCCTCTTTTCCTCCTTCCTGGTGGCTCCATCCTCAGCATTGTCCTACCGATATACCCCATGTCCCTCCTCTGCACATGTCCAAACCATCTCAATCTCGCCTCCCTCACCTTGTCTCCAAAGCAAGTCTAATCTAATCCTGTCCATCGTCGTCACTCCCAAGGAAAACCTCAACATCTTCAGCTCTGCTTCCTCCAGCTCCACCTCCTGTCTTTTACTCAAAGTAACCTGATGTATACTCTAATGTGAGTAAAATGCTTTCTACGTCATCAGGCCTGATTACAAAAATACTGGATCGTATGCATGCAAAGCATTCTGGATCAAAAGATCATATCATGTTGTACTGTGTGGGAACCTGATGTTTACACTTGTCAGTATTGCACATTGATAGAACATTCTGCAGCAGGAGGTCATAGATTCGTCTGTAACTTTTTGAAAAATTCAGTACGTTGTAAGATTCCTCCAGAGCCTCCTGGACCTTTAACAAGGTTAATACCCCCGATCAGTTTAGACTGATGCTTGGATTGGATCAAAAGTGAGTTCATTCTAGAACACACAAAAGTGCTTTGGAAGGAGGTTATCCAAAACTGCTTGCGTGACATCATCGCTGTGTTCTTAAGGCAAACCTCTCCATCCAGCTTTTTCATGTTATTGTTCTTTCCATGAAACGGGAACGTTCTCCCAACGCGCAGTAGCTTGCAACTGGCATGCAAACTTTCCAAGACAAATCTGATTGTGTGAGTGCAGGTGTAGACCTGGAGTGCAGCCCTACCTACTCGCTCTTCAGGTTTACAGTGACGTGCACGTGTGTGTGTGTGTGTGTGTGTGTGTGTGTGTGTGTGTGTGTGGTGTTCATTCTTTTAATTAACATGGTTTGCCAGGGCTTTGGTATGCTGAACAACTTGAAAAGTGCCCCTGCGCGAACAATGATCGTCATTCATGTGCGTTTTGTGTTCCCCAGCCGCCGCGCTTTTCCTGTTCCTGCTGCTCACAAACGAAGGTCTTTGGTAATATTTTGAATGCGAGATCATCCTGTGATGCGTTTTATTGAATAGAAAATACACAATAGTTACTGTTTGATTTGCAGTCGGAGATCGCTCATTGTCTTGTTAACGTTTTGGTGTCCCAGCGGCGTTATTGTTATCGTTTTCGTTTGTTTGCTCGATTGCTAAATCAAAGTCCGGGTCAAGTCAAGTAGTCAAGTTTATTTGTATAGCGCTTTTCACAACAGACATTGTCTCAAAGCAGCTTTACAGAAAACAACAGTGAAGGTGAATGGTGTGCGTTTGTCCCTGATGAGCAGCCGTGGCGACAGTGGCAAGGAAAAACTCCCTTAGATGATATGAGGAAGAAACCTTGAGAGGAACCAGACTCAAAGGGGAACCCATCCTCATATGGGTGACATCAAAAGTTTGGTCATAAATCTTTCAACAATACAGAACAGAAGGGTCGTGTCGTAGTTTCGGTTCGACTGCATTGAAACGATTGTGATCTTGTACGTCTGTATGCATCGACAGGGCTACAGCTCAGGCAGTGTTCTCATTATATTCATACCTTCTTTAATTGTTTCTCTTGATAACGCACCCATATGATCTCTGAAGTCTGTGTAGGCTGGTTTCAGACATTCATAGCAACAACTCTTGTTGCTAGGGTGGTTCCCTTAACCAACGAAACACCTTTTGTACATTTAGTATATAACTGGAACGGTGCATAAAGTGTGTTTTTGAAGCTTTACACAAAAACAAAGCACTTTGAATCATTTGCTATAAACATATATATATATATATATATATATATATATATATATATATATATATATGAGAGAGAGAGAGAGATGAGAATGTGTTTGCCTCTTAAATCTGGTTCCACTCGAGGTTTCTTCCTCATACCATCCATGCCACAGTCACTCCAGGCTTCCTTATCACGCATAAATACACATAATTCACTTATATTCATATTTTCGTTTACATTCTGTAAAGTTTCTTTAAACCAAATTTCTTTATCACCATTACTTTAATATCAGCACATGAAAACTTTAATGACAATCACATTGGGACACTTTAATTCTGGCCTACTGTCAATATCT
Organism: Silurus aristotelis; assembly: GCF_946808225.1. Classification (NCBI taxonomy): domain Eukaryota; kingdom Metazoa; phylum Chordata; class Actinopteri; order Siluriformes; family Siluridae; genus Silurus; species Silurus aristotelis. The sequence goes on from NC_139592.1 coordinate 22,790,602, forward strand.
CTGTCATATTTATACCATCTGTTTCTAGTGTATATATATATATATAATATATATATATATTAGTTATTATTATATCCTTACATTTTTATACTTTATAGTGTACTTAATACTTTATTATTTTTATTTATTTTATTTCTTCATATTCTATTTCTATTACATGTTGGACGGTTGTTAAAAGCGTCTCTGGACTCTTGAATTAATGAAAAATGCTGTAGAAATAAACTTGATTTGATTTGAACTAAATTTATTTCCAATGACACACTCTGTGCTGTAGTCTCTGAAAGCTGTCCCCGATGTCCTTGCCATTTTACCAACTAATGGGACGTCCCTAAACGTGTCTACGATGCGCGATTTCTCTAACCAGACATGTGGTCTGAACTTTTATACACCGTTTCATCTTAAATATATTCTATTATGGTTCATTGGGGTATTAATCTGGCACCATGCTTGTGGTGGTATCAACACTTTTCGAGACTTGCTGTGTTTACAAAAAAGTATTTTATTTATCTACGTTTACACACTATCACCTTACACTATCACCAATGCAGAGTTTCCAGCGTTCCTGCCACTTCTGGAATGTGTCCTGGAAGTCTTCTTTTTCGAAGCGTGTCAAGTGTTGACCTTTGATCTTCGAGAAGAGTTTGAAGTCCCCAGCAGCCAAATCTGGTGAGTAGGGTGTGGATCGCTCTCAGACGATCATCATGCACAAGTTGCCGAAGGGTTTGGATATTTTCGAGGGTTAAACTCGTTGAAGGTCTTCCTGATCTCTCGTCGTCTTCCAGCGATGTTCTTCCACTTTTGAAGAGCACGTGCCGCTCAAAACACCTCGAAAGCCTCGTTGCAGTGTATGTCAAGCGTATGTCACGTCAAACGTCTTTATGGCAGATTGGTCCAGTTTGAAACAGAAATTTACATTTGTTCTAATTTGCATAATGAAATCGCAGATGTGGTAGTCTCAACTTTTTGATACCACCTCATAATATCAACCAACATCAACGGCGCTACATGAAATCCACACTGATTGTGGGTAAAATTGGTGAGATTAATAACAAAATCCTCTTTATCCTTTTTTTTTAGAGACACACGTTCCTTTTGTTTCTATGCAACAATGTCAGTAATTGAATCCTCTCTTATCATGAATAATAGTTGAGATTCCTTTATGATCCAGTTCATCAATAGGATTTAGGTGTAGTAACTGTGCAGGCCATTCCATTAGAAATATCATTCCAGACCACTGTTTGCTCTCTAATTAACGCTTCTAGAGCTCAGACGTACGCTTTGGCTCATCGTCTGGTTGTATAGTGAAGTCGTTTCCAATGAGTCGGAGACCAGACGGAATTTAATGGTGTGAGTTGACGTATTGAATGGTAGACATGTTGCTTCAGGATTTCTTTCACTTTCCGGAATAAGTCTCCAAAAAAAAAAAAAAAAAAAAAATGTCGCACTCCACCTCCATGTTTGACTGTAGGGGTGAAAAAAGTCACATTTGCCTCCACAGATTCTTTCAGTCATTCACTTCTTGTGTGTTTTTGCATTTTACCGAGTCTGTTGCATTTAAACAAACCAAGAAACATGTATCTGTCTTGAAAAACATACAATTCTAGTTGTTTTCAGACTTTTCACAGGCATATACAAACTTAAAGCGCTCATCCAGGACGGCCTCACAACCATCTGCTCCTCAGAACAGAAAGCGATAACATTTCCTGCTTAATAATATCTCAAACCATCACAATAGCAAACAAACAATGTCATTTTCCTGTTCTGTTTTTCCTGCTTGTTTTAGGGCGTTGTTAGCAATTAAACATTTTATTTGTACTGAATTAAAAAGGTGCAACCATGCTAACGCTAAAACGGGTGAAGTATGAAAACACCCTTGTATGAACCTGGAGGGTGTAGGGTGTGACCTGCTTCGCTGCAGGTTTCGCAACCGCCGAAGAGCGTGACAGGGTTCTCAACTTCGGTGTGTTAGCAAACACTGCTTGCTCACTGTTTGTTTATGCTCTTTAATGATGCTATCGAATGGCAATGGGAATGAAGCGAGAGTTTAGGTGTCGGTTTGCTTCACTCTGATTCGCTCTGTGTTTCAGTTCCCCGGTGTGGCGTCTTTGCTCCCTGAAGGCGTCGATCGATTTTTCACCGCTTCTCAAGTGCGATGCCGATGCGTGACTCCTGGCAATGCGACTTTGCGCCAGGATTGCCGCTCAGAATGAACAGTGCAGGAAGCTGTGACAGCGTGATTAGCATCAACTCGGGCTACGTGAGTATGAATTATAGTTAAAAGTGTGAGTCAAATTGCATTAGTCAATTTTATACGAATGTTTAAGGTGTAAAATTGGAAAAATGTTATATGTATAATTGTTTTATTTTTATTGACTTTACCATGATACTGGGGGAAGTGGGAGCTCAGTAGTTAAGGCTTTGGGTTCATGATCAGAAAGTCAGGTGGTTTAAGCCACAGTATCACCACACTGCCACTCTTGGGCCCCTTAGCAAGGCCCTTAAAATAGGTTGTTGAGTGAGTAATTGTTACTTTTTTACTTTTAATAAAAGGTTAAGAAGATCCTGAGCCTTCTAAGGCAACAGTATTTGAGAGAATGCATCCTCTTTAATAACACTTTATTGCATAAAACTCATTTTTTCACTAATGATAGGGTCCACAATCCCTGAAGAATCTGTAGCTCAATATATCGCCAGATATTACACTCGATAAAGGAAGCTACGTTCTGGTGTTCCATGTCGGGGCCGGTTTTTCTATTCATCAGAGAGATAAGAAAAGCAAATATCAAACGTTCTGATCCACTGCTCATTTGTTACTGCCTAGTTGTGGAACGAGGACGCGTTGAGATATGAAAAAGCCCCGGGACATTCTGTATGTAACAAATAAATGTCACTGCACCTGGAAACGTTGCAGAAATATATGATTGGTTAGACCTCATGATGTATGAATGCGAGGCGCTACAGCGTGAAAAGGGAGCAGAAGAACAGGAAGTCTGAGCCTAAGGGCAAATTATTTCACACTAAGCACTAAGTTAGCACATTTTTTCCATTGTTGAATTCTTAAAGTAAACCTATCAAACCCCACTTCTGAAATTTTAAAGCAAAATATTATGAGCAAACTCCCAAAAATATGTTTGGACCAGATTTTTTGAGCTGCTATAGCCCATGGTCTGAAAGGTTTTATGTTGTTTTGTTACACAGCACTGGTCACAATGAAGCCACCGTGTGTATATTAAACATCTACTCCATCATCACCATATGTTGTTCAGACTACACAACTAGTCATACCAATGTTTTCTCCACTGCTCTGACTAGAAGACTTCACTACAACAATGACTAGCGATTTTAAATACAAACTAATCCACCAATCTGAAGTAAAGCATACTTTTCTTTCTTGTCTATTCGTGGTAGAGTGACGACAGTATGGAGCATCTATCTGCCGAAGAGCGTGCATGTCTCATGTTCTTGGAGGAAACAATCGAATCTTTGGAGACAGAGGACGACAGTGGCGTGTCAAATGACGAACCAGACCATCTGCCTCACAATCTGACAAATAAGACGGCTCATCTTGTGTCTGTTAGTCAAGTTAAACCAGAGGGTGAGTTTAAAGTGTGACCTTAAAGACATGAAGGGTTTGCTTGAGTCTTGGCTCCAAATGATCATTAACTTTACTGAACTGAATGGAAAGGCCATTAAACAGAATCTGTGAACAACAAAGCAGGAAAACTGCTGTTTCTGGAATGGCAGGATATATCAGACAAAATCTGAAATCAGATGTGCAGGCGAAGTATTTCTAAAGCTGTAGGAGCTCAGAATATTAGTTAAACTTTTTTTTAACGTTTCTCTATGAAGATTTCAAAAGATTGGTGTTATAATATTGATATTTTGTTTACGTATATCTCACATTTTTATCTACTTTTCCTCCACTTGTTTGTGTTTGCAGAATTCTCAAAACCTTTGGGAAAAGAACATAAATCCAACAAATTACCACTAGTTTTAGCCAATGGAAATAGCAAATTACTGAAAAAAAACGATTCCTTCACTAGTGAACAAAAGCCAGCTATACTGCCCAATGCAGCTAAAACCATTGCGTTAAACTCTCACAAGTCTTCAGCGCTACTGACTGCTGCAGATTTAACTACTAGATCATCTCCAAATCCTGGGAGACATAAACCAGAAGCGAAACCATACAGAGAGATGAATAACCTGCCACCTTCTTTTATACCCGAGCCTCCGGTCAGGTCTGACCCTCCAACTGGTGCTCCAGCCAAAGACAACCCTCCTAAGAGTAACTTTGATCCGAAGACCGATAAGAAGCTTAAGAGTGATTTATCCAAAATGACGATGGAGCTGCTTCCTCCACCTTCAGACTTTATGGATGAGCCAGTACTCCTTCCTCCTGCTCTTCCAGCAGAACAAAGCCAACCCCAAAGGCTTTCTTTACAGCTTGCACCTCAGGTCCAACCACAGCCTTGTCAAAGTGAAAGCTTGCCAACTGCCCCTCCTCTAGGTTTTGACGAACATATCAAAATGCCTGTAACATCATTGTTGACATCCCCAAGAGGACAGCTGTCCCCAAATGAACTAGACAAGTTGCGTAAAAAAGCATCACTTAAAAAAGTCCCTGAGAAATTACCAGTAGTCCAAGTAAAATCTGATCATAACGTATTAGACCAGGCAAATTCTCCAACCTTTGGTACAGATCACAGTGCAGTCACTGGATTGGAATATGGAGAACCTAAAAGCCCACCTACTGTGGCACCCAAACCCAAAAAACTGCCGTCCAGCATTGTCCTAAAAAGCCACAAAGATGCAACCCCAGGTCATACACTCGTTTCACCAGGGGACCGTATGATGATCAACAAACAGAAGATTCATCAGGAAGCTTTAAAGAAACTCGGCTTGCTGAAAACTGAGGGGATCAGCTCTGGTCTCTGCTCCAGTCCACCACACAAGACCCCTCTACAGACTTCCTTTAACACAGGCAATTCTCCAGAATCTTCTGTGCTGGTCCATGGCGATCACCAAACAATCGTTGAGGCACAAGGAAGAACATATTTTTCATTTTTGCCCGTGCACCCTGAAAAAGGAGAACAAGAAAATCTGTTGGTCACAAGGGAAAGTCCAAAACCCTTCGAAATGAAGTCGGCATCTATGGAGCGCTCTGGCGTCGGTCTGAAAAGCCTCACACTCGAGAATCCATCACACCTAACAAGCCAAGAAGAGAGTCCAGAGAATGTGGTGCTTCCTCAAGGACTTCAGCGAAATAATCATTCTCGAAATGCTTCCATGGATTGCTGGAAGGACTTTAGCCAGATGCCTTCTGAACCAATCAGAGGATCAGAACTCAGAAGATCTTTACCCATCCCTGCTCCATTACCGGCACAGTCGAAGCCTGAGCCCCAGAAGCCTCTTCGGTCACATGGCATCAGTGTGGTCATCTCCCCACAGAGCAACAATGGTGAGGACCGCAAGCAGGCGCTGAGAAGATTGGGATTGATCAAAGAATAATGTGCAAAAAACGAGAGACCTGAAAATGATAACTTTGCAAAACAGGAACAATTATCCAGATCCGGGATTAGTGTATATCTTTTACTTTCTGATCATTAGATTGGAATAGGGAGGCTGTGGTGTAGCACAGACATGGGTTTCCATTCCCGGTCCGGGTAAACCCCTTGCCTTGTGAAACGGCTAACTGACAATGCTTTCGAACTCGGGTGGTTGTGTTGGAGCAGAGACAACACTGCGGTGGTGGACAGTATGGAAGTAAATGTAACTTCCGTTTTTTCATGTATCTGTACTTTACTGAAGTATTTGCATTTGGGAGACTGTAACTTCACCAACTACATTTTGTGAAATCAGTCGTTCCTTTTTATTTCTGAGGATAAAAACCAATCAGGGTGACCCTAACTCTAGCACGAACATCCAGTTCAGCACATCTAGTTCAGCATCAGTGCAACAGCAAGCAGAACATTTAGAGAGAGATAAATGATGTAGAAACTCCAGACTCGAACTCGACACAACACACATGGAATTATTTGGTTGATTTTTTTAAGTAGAGGAAATGAAGGTTTTGGGTTCATGATGATTGTAATAGAAATCAATCAGTGTTTGAGTTATTAATATCATTCTATTAATAGATCAGTGTGCTGAGAGTCACATTCGAGTCTTTTCACATGAACTGAGGTGATTAAGTAAAGAATCTTGTGATAAAAATGATAACAGGAACATTATAGTTATAATAAATCAGTACTTTAGATACTTAAGGGTAAATACTTTTGTACTTTTACTCAAGTGAAAGTTTAAAGGGAAACTTTTACTGGAGTCAAATTTTACAGAGTGAATCTCTACTGTAACTCAAATACATGGTTTGTGTACTTCATCCACCACTGGAAAACACTACAGTGCAGAACGGAGGGGGGTCTCCAGGATATGGTTCGGAAGCCTGTTTTGTAAGATTTAGTTACAAATGGGTCTCTGTGCATCCACTGGGCTAAAGGTGCTGGATAAAGAGTTTTAAAGACAATCTTGGAATTCGTTTATGTTTTGGAATTGTTGTATTTTTTATTTTGGTGTATATTTGGTGGATTTCGAAAAACAGAGGAATTTACACTACTAAAGCAGCAGACGCGCGGACGAACATTTTTACAATTTTGTCGTATCGTCATCGTACGATCGAAAAATCGTTAGTCGGACCATCGTAACTCGGGGACCATCAGGATTTAGCAAATATAGATGAATTGTGATTATAGAATTGCGATTCATGGGGGGAGTGGTGGCTTCAGCGGTTAAGGCGCTGGGTTACCGATCGGAAGGTCGGGGGTTCAAGCCCCGGTATCGCCAAGCTGCCACTCTTGGGCCCTTGAGCAAGGCCCTAAAACCTCTATGCTCCAGGGGACCCTTATGAGAAAAATAAATCAAGGACCGTGACGTTGTAGCGACGTGGGGCCGCCTTCCCGTGGGCTCACCACCTGCAGGAGGGATCGTAAGGGACCGGTGCTGAGAGGATTGGGCAGCAGTCGAAGGCGGGGCTTAGACTGCTGCCCCCGCGACCCGAATTACGGATAAGCGGGAGAAGATGAAATGAAATGAAATGAATTGCGATTCCACTAGTGTGCCTGCTGCTACACTATTTCATCTGAAGGATCTGTTTGGAAAACCAAAGGTTTTTATGAAAGTTTATATTATAATATTTAGTAGCTTAGTAAATGTTCCCTGGTGGTCTAGTGGTTAGGATGTGGCGCTCTCACCGCTGCGGCCCGGGTTCGATCCCCGGTCAGTGAACCAACCCCAGCCACTCTTAGTGCCGGTCCCAAGCCCGGATAAATGGGGAGGGTTGCGTTAGGAAGGGCATCCAGCGTAAAAACGTGCCAAATCAAACATGCGGATGATCCGCTGTGGCGCCCCCTAATGGGAGAAGCCGAAAGAAAGTAGCTTAGTAAATGTTGCCCTTAGCGCACAGCCCATACACTCATATTTAGCAAGTTATTCTACTGTTTATTTTTCTTGAGGTCTTTGTTATTGAAAATAAGGGCAGGCACCAAAATTTGACACCAAAGTCAAGTGTGAACATTGCTTAGCAATGAGTTTCAAACTGTTCTTTTTTTTGTCCCTCATGCTTTGTTCCAAGGACAGAGTTCTTCTCTTTTTAACAGCACTTTATTACGCATCGAATAATAAACTGTTTGTACTTGAAGCATTATTTCTCATCCTCATTAGAACCAAAATGTCAGGAACCTTAAATAATGGTGTCCCAAACCTTAACCTTAATAAATACAAGAGGAAGACAAATGAAACCATCCAGGAGGGCCAGCAGTCCAGAAGGGCAGTGATCAGGGTGTATGGGGCGGTTTTCAGGGTTGTTTTGTCCTTAAAAAAAAGCTGATCCCTATTTTTCATCTCAACACAACTCCGGCATACTCAGGGTTCTTTTCATAGCTTCAGCAGGTTGAAGGCTGATCCTGGTGAAACCCGTCAGACCTGATATGGAAGTACTCGATCTTTATGGCTTAAAGTCAGCGTTATGTAACATTAACCCATGTCATGTCTCTGTTTTACCACAAAACGTCATTCTAAGGTTTTATTATTTTTGAAAACATTCAGTGCGGTCCTACTTGACATGTAAACATCCCGGGTTAACATTATCTTTGGTAGAAAGATCTATGGGTTTTTTTTTTGCTCTCATTTTCTTGGTCTATAAAATTTTACAATTGTTAACAATAAATATTTAAGCCTATTGTTTTGCTCTAACTTTCCTGTATATGAGCGTCGTACTGTAGACGAGTGGACCCTCACAGTACAGAGCTGCAGTGCCCTCTAGTGGATTCCTAAGTGCAACACTAGTGACCTGACATTGTACTGGGTCTTATTGTACAGGGGCCAAATTAAATCAACATCCACAATCAAACCTAATCCAGGGCCCAGTAAAAAAATATTTATTTCTATGTAATTATTAGTAGATGCGCTATACTTTTTTATCATTTAAAAAGTCACGAATAATGTGTGGCCAATATTTGATACGTTGAATGATTTCTCCTCATTAAACTGTATGACCATTTCTAATATCTTCTTTTACCAATCTATAGCGAGGTTGCCAATAATTATGAAGTTGTGTACTGTAATTTGTAAACACGGAAGTATTAGAAATCTGACAATAGTAATTGCAAATTAATGAATCTTTTATTGCAGCCGTATTATAAAACCATGAATGTGTGCACCCAGTACATGTGGTTCTCTTGGGCCCCTGAGCAAGGCCCTTAACCCCGTAGCTGCTCAGTTGTATGAATAAGATAAATGTAAGTCACACTGAATAAAACCATTTTCTAAATGCCATAAATGTAAATGTGCACATTTGACATTTTCTTCCCGTCGCACCTCCACCTCTGGAGAAACAAGGGCGTATTAAAGCCATACATGATTCTGCTGTTGCTTGCCAGGAAAAGGAAGTGACACGTTTGGCTACGAGGTTTTGTTACGACACTCCGGCATGCTCTGAGCCCACACAGGAGGATTGAGATGATGAGTAATGCCAGTGGCCTGCTGATTGAGTTTATTTCTCACAGCTGCTCCTTCATGTTCCTTCATGCTCCTCAGCGTGAGGCCTCTCGCGCACAAACAATAACCACAATAACGCTTCTCCATAATAACTCCTGCTGGGCTCTAATGGCTAAACAGTGGGGCGGATATTTGCGGGGATCATGCTGGAGACATCGCTGATACTTATTTCATTATTGTATTTCCTTTGGTTCTTAATTTAAGTAGAACTTTTTTAGACATAAAAGCTTTAGTTTGCACAGATGTTTGAATCTGACCAAAGATGACTTCATTAAGAACAATTTCTGGGAGACTGCATGCTATGCACTGAAGGCTCACCTACAATGACAAAGGATACTGAACAACCGTAATGAACACCTTTGGGTTGAATGTGAAGGCTGACTGCACCCCAGTCCTCCTCACCTTCTCACCTACATCAGTACCTGATTTTAAAAAAACCCTTGTAGCTGAATGAGCACTAAATCTCCACAAAATCTTGAGGAACATCTTCCGAGAAGAGTGGAGCTTATTATAACAGCAAATGAGAACAAACTGTGGAATTGAATGTTTAGAAATCACATACTAATCTTATGTGGGGGTGTCCACAAACTTACCATATAACATATCACATTTTTTGCTAGTTAGCAAACATACTGGGGTTATTAGCACATGAAATCTCACTCTATCCATGTTAGTGTTGTTTGAACCATCGAGCTAATATTATTGATGAGACCCTTTTCAGATTTAAAAACATTGAATTACAGTAAATTAGCCACAGGATTAGCATTCGTGACTTTTAGAATTACAGAGTTAAATGGACCCACCCATGTGTTTGTAAATTAACGTAGCTAAAGTAGCTAGTTATGTAGTAAATGCTTGAAAAATGCTAGGTGGTTTTTGCTAACTAGCGAACCTGCTGGATTTATTAGCTAATTATTGTTACTGTAGAAGCAACCTGTTAGTATTTTTATAATGAATTTTGTAGATATTAACCCTTTAGGTGACAGATTAGCTGCTCTAGCTCTGTTATCTGGATGTATTTCTTTTCTATGCTAAATCTGATGAGTCAGAATCGTTCCAGTTCCCTTTGTCTGTTTTGTTCTTACTCAGCTAAATAATGACAGGAAGGCATCTTGTGTTTGGGTTTGTTCATGGTGAATTCTAACCTCTCTTCCTCCCATTTCTTGACCACACACACACACACACACACACACACACACACACACACACACAAACACACACACAAACACTCAGAGAGATCATCTGGATGACTAGCGATCCTCAGCAGATTACCTACACTGATTACTTCTGCATGTAATTTCATAACATCAGACGTTTACGGGCCTTTTCTGTATGTCGGAGATGAAAGACCGGGATTAAAGCCGTGCTCTGTGATTCAGCAACCAGCATGTAATCAGTGAACGAGGACGGCTGACCCAGCTGGAGATAATGAAGGAACTTTGACTAAATATATATACACATTTTTTTTAATGTTAAGAAGACTGAGGCCAAATCAGATACTAAACCCACATCAATGAAACTTTCTGGAGAAATTACATCATGTTTCTATCAGGCTCTTCATCATGAGCAGCTGTTTTGAGCTTCGTGTTTGGGGGTTTTACCTCTAGATGTCACTGTGAGATACATTGAGCTCAAGAAGGTTTTGGCTCACAGATTCTTAACCTACTGGGAATTGGGAACATCACTGCTTCACCTGATACAATGGAGGACCAATGGATCTAAACTCAAGTCATATTTGGTCAGTAGTTGGTAGGGTAGAAGATGTACACAGATGATTACAGACTTTTAAAATTACTAGACAAACATTTTGAGTTTTTTAGTTTCTGTTTCAATTCACCTAAAAAACTTTGAATCACATGATGTCTGGAATTGAATTTCAAACTAAAAGTGAGTGTAAAGGCTTTCCAAATGATCCATTATAAATTCTGGGCTTTCCAAATGATTGATTTCCAAATGATGAATGGTTTCCAAAAATAATTCCCACTTGTTAGTGTAAAGTGTTTCAAATTCAAAATCAAGATGGTATATACACAATTTCTACCAAAAATAAAAAGTTTTTTCTTTATTAAAACTATATTTTAGATTCATTCCTAAATTGACATTCAGGAAACAGGCAAACATGAAACCCTTCATTATACAAAATGGATAATGTTCAGACTTTCAGAACTACAATGTGGCCTAAAAAATGACCACTCAGTGGAGGAACATGGTCTTAAAACACTGGAAATAAGTTCTGTATGGTAAAAAAAGAAGGTAGAAAGTGTGTGTGTGTATAAAAGGTATATTCCGGCTGCATGCCCTGTGTTCCCAGTACAGGCACTGAGATCCACCATGACCCTGGCCAGGATAAAGTGCTCACAAAAGATGAATGTTTTCAGTTGGAGATCTTCTTGAGTCTTGAACGAGCGAAGACTCTCAAAACTCTCAAGATTCTGAACTCAAGATTCTAAAACTGTGCAATATCCCAAAAAGAATATTTGAATATTTTCCAATATTCCTTAAACCTTTCGAGGGACACTTGGGTTGTAGGTGAGGCAACTGAAGCAAAAAACAAAAGACCCTGGATTTATAAAGTGGGCTCTGATACGGAAAGCAAATCAGCCCATAAACTTTTTTTATTTTTTCAGCGGAAACATTTGTTTAGTTTTTTTTGTTTTTGGGGAAACCAAAATTATTTCGACTAATTATATAGTCATGTGTCGCAGTTAAATCGCTGTTAGTAAGCCAAGGAACAGTCGAGGAACCCTTTACTTCAGTTTCAGGTTCAGCACCATGTTTGCTCCACCATACAGTGCACATCCAAAACATCTATTCCATACGCATGCACAGTCTATCACAGTCCTCCCAGTTTGTCATTCTGGAAATGATTTAACTTTGTAGATTTTCAAGAGCATTCAAACAAGTGATGATGATGATGATGATGATGATGATGTGTACAATCCTACTAACACGAATCCACTATTTTCCACTCTGTGAGGACAATTAAACAATCCCTGAATATATTCACACTTCCAGAATTCACCTTGACCCAGAGATGGGGGTGTTTTTTAAATGGCTGACAGAGGCACTGACACGTCCAAACAAAAATGTTCCAGACTTCTGAACTTCTTCCAGATTTAATGTTTATGAATTGATTCGTGTTTTTTCTAATCACATTCTGTGTATGTTCATCTTCCATGCCATTTTTTAAAATCTATTATAGAAGGGGTCTCCCTGTTTTAGAAACAATAAAACTTTTTCCTTATTTTATTTTATTTTATTACCATGTTCTGATTTTCACTGATATTCAAAAATGACCGTTTCTGCACGTCCGGATTTCCTGGTTCTTGTGTCAGTGGCAGTTTTTTCTACACGTTGATAAACAAAGCTCGCAATTAATTAATTAATTATTCGATTATATTTTATATTTTATATATACACGATTTGCACATTATTGTATAAAAAGTCGCCTTGCGTAAAACTGGTCCGTTTTAGAATAAACAACAATGCAACTATTGCACTGTTGAACTGTATTGCACGTGAGACTGCATTTTTTTGCACGTGAAATTTGTCAGTTTGTTTTTTGTCCCGCTTTGTCTTCCATAGTCAGGTCCATTGATCGCGCACGGTCTCGGAGAGACTGACCTCTTGCGCCCACGGAAGCCGTGTCCATGGCAACCCCCACTTTGTGAATTCCTCCCGGGAAAAAAATGAGGGAGAGAGGGGGAGAGAGAGAGAGAGGGAGAGAGAGAGAGGGAGAGAGAGAGAGAGATCTTTCCTCTCTCTCCTCCCCCTTCCTCGGCGTTCTCGAGGTTGTCTTCCTCTCTTCCCCTCTCTCTCTCTCTCTCTCTCTCTCTCTCTCTCTCTCTCTCTCTCTCTCTCTCTCTCTCATACAAACGATTCGGAGGAGAACATGAACAGTGCCGCGCGCTCCTGTGCTCGCGCTGAACGCGGTGGTCGCTCCTCTTCTGCGAGCCGGACGCTCTAACGGAGAGGATCTCCATCCATCCATCCATTTGCGCGCTGGGAATAACGGAGCACGATTGTTTCTCCAAACACAGACCCGGGATCAAAAAGTCTGGTCCTTCTTCTTCTTCATCTTCTTCTCGTCACCTTCTTCCTGGGTTTCCTAGTTCGCCGCGCGCGCTGAGATGTTCCTTCAGGCGTTAGCGCGCGCCTGCGCCGGCTTGGTGGTCTGCACCCTGCTCGCCTTTGTCCCGCAACCGGCCGCCGCATCCCTCAGCCGATCCGCACACGGTGAAAGTTTTTTCCTCTCTCTCTCTCTCTCTCTCTCTCTCTCTCTCTCTCTCTCTCTCTCTCTCTCTCTCTCTCTCTCTCTCTCTCTCTCTCTCTCTCTCTCTCTCATCCTCCCATCTGTGCGCTTTACTCCAGTCTGTGGCACGCGCTCGGCACCACCTTGCAGGTGAAATTTTGCGGTGCGCATTTTGAAAAACGAAGGTCCTTCAGCAATCCCCCTCTCCCTCCAATTCCACATCCGAGTCTTTCTTAGGGATCAAATCAGAAGGTGCACGACTTTGCATCTCAAAGGTGTGATGCTTTTCCACTACTGCTTGTAGAAAACATTGTGCAGAAGCTCTCAGTGAAATGTTCTGCTGCATGGAGAGTTGAGTTCAGCCTGAAGCACGAGAGGAACATGCAGCATGAAATCCAAGCTGGATTTGAAAAAAAACCCCATAAAAATTAAAAGTTCTTCATGCACTTTTTTAAAGCAGCAGTATGTAAAAAATGTGTGTGTGTGTGTGTGTGTGTGTGTGTGTGTGTGTGTGTGTGTGTGTGTGTGTTGGTTAGTTTCTTCTGACAGCTCTCAAAAAAGCTTTGATGGAGTGATGGAGAGGACACACATGACCTTATGATCTGGATCAGGGATTAATGATTGAATATTTTTATTTGGGTTTCTGTGTATATGAAAAAAAAAAACGTGTTTCCAGGAGACATGTTTCCTATTAACTTTTTTTAGAGCAGCAGTTATTGATGCTACTGCCGTCGAGGTGCAGTGATGTGCTGTGGATTAGAATTACTAGTTGAATTTGCATATTACATTTAGATTTTTGTTTTTTTCCAAAAAACTGGAAGAAAAGCAGATGTGAGGGCACGCAGGAGTAAAGTTTTAGTTTCTTTTCCAAAAAACTGTTCATTTTTGTACTTTGAAAAAAAAAAAAAGTAAAATCAGTCAAGCAACACAAATCATTTCTGTTTAGAGAGAGTTTGTAGAACATATAGATGATGGAACAAATATTGTTTTGAAATGCTACCTTCTCACTCTCTCTCTCTCTCTCTCTCTCTCTCTCTCTCTCTCTCTCTCTCGCTCTCGCTCTCGCTCTCGCTCTCTCTCTCCCCCCTTTCAATGAAGCCAATTTAATTCCTGCATTTTGAAAGACTGAAACATGAACACGTCTGGTCTCTTTAAATCTAAATAACGTGCACACCATTGAGGAGGCATCTCAGGATGATACATATACACTATATGAACAACATTTAGTGGACACCTGACCTGATGGGTATGTACTCTTTCTGATCATCCTATTCCATATTGGGTCCCAATTTTGCTCTTATAATAATCTCCACTCTTCTGTTAAGATGTTCCACTAGATTTTGTGGAGATTTGTTTTTATTCAGCCACAAGGGTGTTAGTGAAGTCCAGCACTGATGTAGGTGAGGAGAGGAGGGTTGGGCTCCAGTGAGAGTGAAACATTCATCCCAAGGTTGTTCAATAGGTTTGGAAACCATAGCAGGAGATCTTCTTGTGCTGGAACAGGTTTGGGTCTCCTAGCTCAAGTTCAGTGATGCATCCAATGATATACATTTGTGGGCCTCCAGGTTTGTGGGAACAGTTTTGAGGAAGTTTTGAGGAACAGTTTTGGTGTCCCAATGCCCATGGTGAAAGTTCCTTCTAAACTCATGCATTACTATGTTCAGACCTTGACTCGGATTGCCTCTGACCTTCACGTTTACCCCAAAACAGCTGCTGGAAGTAATTTTATCTGGGTTTTTTTTTTTTTACTTTTTCTCCCCAATAAACCAGCAAATCTGTAAATCTGGAATGTGACACTTGTGTTGGTGTTTTGATCTCTCAGATGTGAACCCAAACTATTGAAGCCCCACCCCTTTTCCTCACATCTGATAATAATAGGCAGTTTTTTCCTCATTTGAAAGATGATGAGCTGATCCTGTGCTCTCGCTTTCATTGCCCTAGATCTTCTCAAATCAATAGAAATTAACTGGGATGATCAACTTACTTAACAGTGCACATAATTAGTGGCAGTTTGTTCGATTTATCTGGGATGCAACAGTAAAAAAAAAAAAAAAGGAAATAAAAAAAAAAAAATCCAAAAAGCTTTTTAAAAAAGAAAACTTTTACACCAGAAAAAATTAAACCTCAAACCAAACACTTTATAAATCGTAATAAAATGAGAGAAAATTGTTTTTATTCTTTCTGCGCAGCTTATTGACAAATGATGGAGGGACGTTAGAAGTGTGAAAGGGTTGCTTTTTTTTTCTTACCGTTTACTGCTCACATTTTTACCAACACCCCCCCCCCCCACCCCCCAATAGGGGTATTCTTCTTCCGATTTGAAAACGCGCCATTGAATTTGTACTGTAGCTTGAAATCTTTCAATTCTGTCACTTTGCTAGTAAAACCTACATAAATATATCTATTTTTTTATATACAGAATACAACATTTTTATTGTTTTTTTTGGTATTGACATGGATAAGGATTAGGAATTCTGATGACAAATAAATAAATATATACAATAAAAATAAAAAAATTTCCACTGATAGCATTCAGGTCAAAAAATTTAATTAGAGCAAATGCAAAATATTTTATATATCAGAATATAGAAAAATCCATGTATTAATCTCTGAATATTAGATTATTCAACTGCTTTTACTACTTTATTTATTGACTGATAATAGTAAAATATAATAATATAATATATTAAATATTAAAAGCTAATAATCAGTTAAAGTTGTTTTGAAATAGGGTTTATATTCACATAAGAGCAAGAATTCTGTTGACTATATTTAAAATATCTAACTGGCTAAATGCAAAAAAAAAAAAAATTAATAATTAAAATAATTTGTGTTGAAATGTGAGAATTTATATTAATAAACTAAAAGTTGTCAGTAATGGAGGCTACTGAGCAGGAAAGGGTTAAAAGAGCTCGAATTGGGAATTCACCTTGAGTTATTTTATCACATGATGCGGCTTGCTGTTGATAATTACAGGAGATATCTTTCATAACCGGTGACGAAGTTCAAACTCGTATCACGATGCGTATATATCACAAAGAAGCAAAGACGTTCTGATGCTGTGTTTCGAAGAAAATTCAGAGAAAAGGGGGGACGATATTGTATATTTTTTAATCAGCACAGTCCAAACTATGGCATAGGTACATATTAGATGCATATTGTGATGCAGACAGTTGCTTCTAAAGGGTTCTGTGGTATAATTTATTTATCCTTTACTCCGAATTCAACATTTTTCATGCATTAACGTTAAAAAGATTTTACAGTATACAGCATATTTACAGTGAAGACCCCAGTAAGTGTCTATAAGACTGTGTGTTCGGTGCATGTAAGCCACTGACAGGGACGGAGTGTATTTCCGTGTGTGTGTGTGTGTGTGTGTGTGTGTGTGTGTGTGTGTGTGTGTGTGTGTGTAGGGAAGGGGGTGTTTGCATCTTGGGTGGTCTACTTCCCATTGTGGGAAAACTCAATATTTACATTTTGCAATTCGAACCACTTTTCCTCCTTTTCGTTTTCCACAACATCCAGAGCGCCGTGCGTGAGGCTGAGCGGCGAGGTCGGCGGCGCTGCGGGGTTTGCCGACATGGATTGCACCTGTTTGGCCATGCTGTGCTGTGTATGTGTATGTGTATGTGTGTGTGTGTGTGTGTGTGTGTGTGTGTGTGTGTGTGTGTGTGTGTGTGTGTTTCTGTGGAACATTATTTCCTCAATGCCCGTCTGTACTCAAACACCATATGTGTGTTACAAAGGGTAAAAAATGCCGCTTAGAGACAAGTAGCAGATCCATTTTTCAGGGCCGGAAAAATACATACAGAAGACAAAGAATCTGGAAGAATCTGGTCTGCTTTATTCTTGCATGTGTCGATTCGTTTTCTAGACAGCAGCTCTGACCGAAAGGCAACCGCAAATAGTAGGTTTAAGTACGTTACGGTTTCTATAGTAACGACGGACACAAGGGCAGCGGGTGTATAGCGGATGTACCATGTAGGGAAGTGGTAGCTCAGTGGTTAAGTCATTGGACTTTGGATTGGAAGGTCACAGGTTTAAAACTTGCCACTGCTGGGCCCTTGAGCAAGGTCTTTAACAACCAAATAGTGTGTGTGGTAAATGCATCTTTGCTTCATCACACCATTTCATGATCATTTCATTTCCTGCCATGGCTCATTCTAAGGGCAATAATAACGTCTGTGCGGGAAAGGTTTCAGCTGTGGACATGTCCGCTGTACTTCCTGATTACTCAAGTGAGAGGAAGTCCACTGATAACGGGCTAGAAAGATGTTTATAAAGTTGTTCTGCAGAAAAGGGGAAGCCTAGAGAGTTGGATTAGTAGATCCGAGAGGAATTGGCTAAACGAGGAATCGAACCTCTGCGTTTCTTCTCAAAGCGCCACGGTAACTGCCTGAGACCACGTGTCACGGTGTGTGTGGATGTAACCTCTTCTTCGTCTTCCAGCCTACCCCTAAAACCGGGATCCAAACCGTGACAGACAGACAGACAGACCGAGAAAGTGCTCCACAGAAAGTGCTAGAAAGTCTTGGAGACAGAGATGGATGCACAGAGACGCCGTCGAGCCTCTCCAGGAGGCTTTCTGTGTGGGAAGCGAACCCAGTGGCCCGATTCAGGCATGCCAGAGAGCACAGAAAAGGCCAAACTGGTACTGCAGTCTCCCACGGAGAGGGGAGGGGCTGGTCGAATACAAACTTCACTCCCTCTTTATTCCCCCTGGGGGTTTGTTTGCTTTGTCTTGCCTTTCACTCGATGAAGTTGCCCTGTTCTTTTGTCGGCGTGAGCAATGGCCTTGTACGCAGCCAAGCCAGGCGCTGGGCTTCTTGTGAACGGCTGCTTGTGGTGTCCATTTTGAAGCATGTACCAAAAACAGACCCGATTCAAAAGCGGACCTTTTGAACTGTAGAACAAACTCCACAAATCTTTCAGAACAGATTTATTTAATTGCGATGATTTATAATGCAGTTGCTCAGGTTTGGCGCGAAATTATTTAATAGAATAGCTGCATTTACTTGTCACGTGCACGTAACAACAGAGCGAATTTCGTTCTTCGCAAATCCCAGCGATATTATGAAGCCTTGGTGCAGGGTCAGCCATGATACAGGGCCCCAGGAGCAAAGAGAGTTAAGGGCCTTGCTCAAAGGCCCAAGAGTGGCAGCCTGGCCATAACGGACCTTAAAACTTCGACCCTTCTGATTAGTAACCCAGAATCTTAAAAACTGAGCTCCAACTTCCCAATTAAATTTTTAATTGCATTTATTACCTTAGGGAGGTGGTACAGAAGCTTAATGTTTAAGGCATTGGTCTTTGGATCAGAACATCACAAGTTAAAATCCCAGCAATGCTAAGCTGCTACTGCTGGCACCTTGAGCCAGGCCCTTAACCTTCAGCTGCTCGGTTGTACTGTCACTCTGGATAGGGGGCACCTTCCAAATTCCATAAATTTAAAATGTAAATTTATTGGCTAATCAAACCAGATAATGAAAGACATATAACAGATAGACAGAGAGACTGGATTATATCAATTGCTGTAAAAAAAAAACTAAAACATGGTAGAATCCCTGATTATGCTGCACATACTGATCAAAAAGTTTGTAGATCTGACAGCATTTTCCCCTCTGATTTGGTTAAACGGCATCACAGATATCGCGACTGGAGCTCATCCGACATCCAAACTGCCACCGGACTACACTCGTGCAAAAACACGTGCATCGCTAGGAGACGCTAAAAGTAAAATAAACACTTGATTGGTTTAAGGCTAACGGCGATACTGCAGGCAGATTTTATTAACTGGTCCTCTGGGTTGTGGTAGAACTTTGCACTCACAGCTTGTCCTTCACACAGAAGATATGTTTCAGCTGTGAGACGTCCTGTATTTAGTTTTTCTTTTCATTTTCAGAAGACTTCAGAAGGAAGTACTCTTATACTGATGTAGGTGAGATGAAGAGTTTGCATTTTCATTCATTCCAGTAGAGTTGAGGGTCAGAGCTTTATAGCAAATTCAAATTCCCTTAAACTCTATTGTAAGTATGTGGAGGATCAAACTGTACATTATGTCTCGCTAAGATGTTAGGAATGCTACGATTTTCGCACATTAGCAATTCAGAAATTAAATTCGGCGTGATTCGTGCAGAAGATTTGGATAATCGGTGTTTAAGTAGTAGTGTAGAATATACTGTAGTGGAAGCCAGGCTAAGAGAAGAGGTGACCATATGTAAGCTACAGGATGGTTCATGCCGAGGAAGAGCACCACAGACACATTATTTAGGAAAATGTTGATGGAGAAGTATAGAGAAGGTCGGTAGGAGTAGCATTGTGTGTTTGTGGATTTAGAGAAAGCGTACGACAGGGTGGAGAGAGGAGTTGTGGTATTGTATGAGAAAGTCTGGTGTGTCAGAGAAGTATGTGAGGGTGGTGCAGGACATGTATGGGGACAGTGTGACAGCAGTGAAGTGTGCAGTAGGAATGACGGTCTGGTTCAGGGTGGAGGTTGGACTGCATCAAGGATCGGCTCTGAGACCTTTCCTGTTTGCAGTGGTGATGGACAGGTTGGCGAATGAGGTCAGACAGGAGTCTCCGGGGACAATGATGTTTGCGGATTATATTGTTATTTGTGGTGAGAGTAGGGAGCAGGTTGAGAAGATCCTGGAGAGGTGGAGGTACACACTGGAGAGAAGAGGATTGAAAGTCAGTAGGAGTAAGACAGAGTACATGTGTGTGAATGAGAGGGAGGGCAGTGGAGTGGTGTGGTTGCAGGGAGAAGAGGTGGAGAAGGTGGAGGAGTTCAGGTACCTGTGGTCAACAGTGCAAAGTAATGTAGTGTGTTAGAAAAGTGAAGAAAAAAGTTGTATGGTTTAGAGACAGTGGCATTGAGTAAAAGACAGGAGGTGGAGCTGGAGGTAGCAGAGCTGAAGATGTTGAGGTTTTCGTTGGAAGTGACGACGATGGACAGGATTTCAAAGGTAATTAGAGGGACAGCGCATGTCGGACGTTTTGGAGACAAGTTGAGGGAGGGGAGATTGAGATGGTTTGGACATGTGCAGAGGAGGGACATGGGGTATATCAGTAGGAGAATGCTGAGGATGGAGCCACCAGGAAGGAGGAAAAGAAGAAGACCAAGGAGGAGGTTTATGGATGTGGTGAGGGAAGACATGCAGGTAGTTGGTTTGAAAGAGGCAGATGTAGATGACAGGGGGGTATGGAGACGGATGATCCGCTGTGGCGCCCCCTAATGGGAGCAGCCAATAGAAGAAGAAAAGGAATATACTGTGTGTATGTGAGTGTATAAGCTTTTTTTAAAGAAATTTAATTTTTTTTCACATATTAAAAAACTATTCTATTAAGGAAAGACGTTTTAATACATTTAAAATGAGGTTATTCTGCAATAAGTGTCTGAAGATTTTGTGTGCATGGCATAACTTTATAAAAAGAGGACATGTGTGACTACCTGTCATTCTCTTTTGATCCATATCTAGTGATCCATATGAACTTCTCAAAGTGAAACCACCACTGACATGGTAGCAAAGTAGTTAAGGCACTGGACTGGATCTAAAGGTTGTGAGTTCAAATCCCAACCACACCAAGCTCCTACTCCTGGGCCCCTGAGAAAGGCATTTAAACCCCCAAATGTCATAAATGTAATGTAAAATAATGGATTATGGCCGATGACAGATCAGTAAATTTACATCTGGGTTGTTCAAGAAACCCAAAGGTCAAGAAATAAGATAAGAAACTATAACTGAGGCGTATTTGAAAGATTCTGAGCAGATAATCAGATTAAAACATAAATTTGTCATAATTTTCACAACAAAAAAAAGAATGAATCCACCTACACGGACCTTCTGGTGAAATTCCATGAGTTTACTCAATGTTTTGTGGAGTTGTTCAAACACTTTGAGAACTCCAGAAGTTTATGAGATTCAGTCCCGAGAGTGAGTCAGTGAGTCAGTCAGAGTCTCTCTCTCTCTCTCTCTCTCTCTCTCTCTCTCTCTCTCTCTCTCTCTCTCTCTCTCCCATTTTTGAGGCAGCAGTTATAAACTTTAAGTCCAGCACCATCAGCCACAAAACAACTGCAGAGCAAAAAAAAAAAAAAGAAAAACCTCTTGAATCAGACAAAAGCATCCGATGGTTTCAAAGGGAGCTTTAATCACATTTCTTTCTCACCCTTAAACAAGTTATTCGCCTCAAGTTGTAACCCTATACAGCAAATATGCTGAAAACTAAACCATGAATTTGTATTTTTGGTGAATTTATAAGAAAAAAAAAAAAAAAAACAGAATTCAGGGTGATGTTTTAAGTGTTCAGCTGATCTGCTGAGGGAAACCTTAGTTCTGACATCACTAATTAGTCCAATGGAGTTCACCTGTGTGTGTGCTTGTGTGTGTGTGTATGTGTGTGTGTCAGAGAACTTTCTGGAAGATCTTAAAGTTTGATAGAAAACCTAAAACAGGAAGATTACTTAAAAAAAAAAAAATGCATTCTGAGCAAAATAATATGATTTGGGTATAAAATACTGGAAAAAAGATTTGCACAGCACTGACTGTGTCTGGAGGACATCTACCAGAGGTTAGTGAGGTAATGAGAAGAGGATTCAACAATCAACAACTTTCACATTAGCAGTGTTCATGTTAACAGAGGGCCACATTAGAATTGTTCACATTAGCAGTCTCCATTAACAGTGTTCATATTAGAATTGTCCACATCAGCACTTTTATTTTAGTTGTATTCACATTAGCAGTGTCTCAAAATTAGCAGTGTCTTCATTAAGTGTATATTAGTTTTAAGGTTGTGTATATTTGTCAAAGGTTGTTTATACAGTGTATATTTGTGTAGAGGTTGTATATGTTTGTGTAGAGGATGTGTATAAAGTGTATTTTAGTTTTGAGGTTGTGTATATTTGTGTTGAGGTCATGTATACAGTGTATATTTGTGTTGAGGTCATGTATACAGTGTATATTTGTGTTGAGGTCATGTATACAGTGTATATTTGTCAAAGGTTGTTTATACAGTTTATATTTGTGTAGAGGTTGTATATGTTTGTGTAGAGGATGTGTATAAAGTGTGTTTTAGTTTTGAGGTTGTGTATATTTGTGTTGAGGTCATGTATACAGTGTATATTTGTGTTGAGGTCATGTATACAGTGTATATTTGTGTAGAGGTTGTGTATACAGTTTATATTTGTGTTGAGGTTATGAACATTTGTGTTGAGGTCATGTATACAGTGTATATTTGTGTAGAGGATGTGTATAAAGTGTATATTAGTTTTGAGGTTGTGTATATTTGTGTAGAGGTTGTGGATACAGTGTATATTTGTGTAGAGGTTGTGTATATTTGTGTAGAGGTTGTGTATACAGTGTATATTAGTTCAGAGGTTGTGTATATTTGTGTAGAGGTTGTGTATGCAGTGTATATTTGTGTTGAGGTTGTTTATACAGTGTATATTAGTTTTGAGGTTGTGTATATTTGTGTAAAGGTTGTGTATATTTGTGTAGAGGTTCTGTATACAGTGTATATTAGTTTTAAGGTTGTGTATATTTGTGTTGAGGTTGTGTATACAGTGTATATTTGTGTTGAGGTTGTTTATACAGTGTATATTAGTGTAGAGTTTTTGTATACAGTGTATATTTGTGTAGAGGTTGTGTATAAAGTGTATATTTGTGTAGAGGTGGATTCAGTCGATGATCGCAATGTGAAACGTCTCTTTATATGCATTTTATCCATTTGACACTAGGAGGCACTTTTTTGGATCAGTAATCTGTCTGTGTGAGTCACACCATGTAACTAATGTTCCTCAATACAATTCGATTTGAATAGAGATTTTAACAATGATATTGTCCCAGAGCAGCTTTACAAAATAAAATATATATAAAAATCTACATTTTCATTCGTAAATTAGTCCATGGTAGTTTATCATTCATGAGTGAGCCAGTGGCAGAGATCACATGAGGAAGAAACCTTGAGAGGAACCTGACTCTTGATCATCTGGATGACACCAAATGTCCATTCATTATAGTTCACTGATGGACACTTGAATCCAAATCCTCATGTCAACTGCCGGCTTAATCAACTGTAGCTGACTTTCTATTAATTACAATCCAAATCCATCTTCATGGTTTATTATATTATACACACACGTTTACTAAAGTGGGATCCAGGACCTAAAATCAGGGCAGATAATGAATATAATATGAAAATAGTTGTGGTGGAACTTTTTTTTATTTTATAGTAGTTTTAAGTATTATTATAATAATTATTATTAATAGAATCAAATTAGTCTGTTAAATTAGCTTGTAAATGTAATAGATAAATAAATAAATAAATAAATAGATTCAAATAAAAATGTCATTGGTGGAAACT
Source organism: Silurus aristotelis (assembly GCF_946808225.1). NCBI lineage: Eukaryota > Metazoa > Chordata > Actinopteri > Siluriformes > Siluridae > Silurus > Silurus aristotelis. The sequence continues at coordinate 22,814,264 of NC_139592.1, forward strand.
AAGCCTAATAATAATAATAATAATAATAATAATAATAATAATAATAATAATAATAATAATAATAATAATATAATGAGATTATTAATAACATAATGGGCGTACATTTTAAAATAGTAAAAAAAAAAAAATTTCACTGAAATAAATGTTTGCTTGTTTTTATATATTTATATATACATATAAAAGAATATATTTAATTTGTTGATTTTTATTTTTATTTTTTTTTTGCACAATTTCTGTCTGTTACAAAATTTGCGATCCCCCTGCAACTGATTGTGTGCAACACAAAAAAGAAAAGTAAGAAATCCCTGTTTTTTCCATACAAGTTATGGCTTGCATGCTATGTTAGCCACTGCTGGAGAAACTCATACGTGTTCTAGTTTCCCTTCATTCCTCATGAGGCCACGGACGTTCGCGTGTGGCTGTAAAATCCTGAGTGTGTCCGACAGCCTGCTATTTTCAGTTCCTCATCAAGGTCTGCTAGATGAGCTTCCTTTATTGCTCTTTTACTGCATTTCATGTCCGGCTTCCTCCATGACCCTGGAACTGTGTCCTTAAACATTCGCACTAAAAATATAAAGCATGTTCAGTTATTTTGGGGGATTTCATAGGTGTAGGGTTTTTTCAGTATATATTTATATATAAAGCCGTAAAACCTGCTGATATCTACAGAAGACTTCAAGCACAGTACAATGAGGAGACGCTCAGCCGCAGTAAAACATTTGAATGGTGTAAACGTTTCAAAGATGGCCGTCAGTGATGATCTCAGTTGTGGTGGTTCCCTGGTGATGAAGTGAAGCAGGCTGTAGGATGGTTCAGGCGTCCTGACAAATCTTTCTATGCCATTTCTTTTCAAGTGTTAAACACTGGGATAAGTGTAGAAGAGTATCGGGGAGGATGTCACAAAATAAATGCCGTTTCCACTCCTTGAATGATATAATAAAAGTAGGTGACAGATTGTCAAGACGAGCAGTTTGCGTTGAGCATGTTCGCTTCCTGCCTGAGGGATGGGATTTATTCATCACCTTCTTCTGTCTGTTGTGGCGCATTTGTGAAATCGTTGGAATAAATTTGATTAGACGTATCGTCTCGCATTTTTGTTTCAGTGCAGCTTGACAAACAAACCCATGAAAGAATCCCAGATATGCACAAAAACATGCGCACACGCATGCATGGACAGTCTAAGTTCTCAACCGAGTAAACGCTCGTGAAGGTATCAGCCACAGCTTCGGCACGTGAGGAGTTCTTTGTTAGCCTCACCCTTGGCCTGTTCCTCATTAGACCCTTTAAAAGACGGTTGATCTGGTCTGCGCTGAGGAACAAAAAAGGCGAGCTCTGACAAAATCTGAATCTCTACAGACAAAACAAGTGCCGCAAGCTTCTTGTTGGTAGACCGCAGATTAAAAGCCATGAGCATCACTCCTGGTTCCCAGGCTCGACATCTGAACCACTCGCTGGGTGTTCCTAAGGTTTTCCTATCTAGAGGGAAACATTTGACCAAAAAATCCTGAATCCAATCAGATGGGTACTGCCTTCATCCTGCCCACCTCAGGACAAGATGGCTATCCGGTTAACATGCTAATCACATTTTTATTAAAACAACGTGATCGCTACAACGATAGGAAAGCATGACAATTTCAGAACCATCAAGTACGTCTTGAATATCATAAGTATTTAATAAGTGTTCATAAGTTCATCATAAGTGTTCAGTTTGCATTCAGTTGAATGAATGACTAATCTGAATAAATTATACATGAAAAAACGAATTATAGGGGAAATAAATTATTTGCATGGATAAAAATGAAAAGAAAATAAGGTTTTCTAGGTTTCTGCAGGTTTCACTGAGTCAAAGTTAAGACTTTAAGACCATTAAGAAGAAATTGCAACATGAAACACACATATGTCGTTAGCAACTGACCTTAACCAAGCACTAAACTCATTTTTCTTTTAATCCAAGTATCGCCAAGAGAGATTTGTTCTGATAACAGAAAGTTGATTGGCTGTTGCATCTTGGTCTCATTTGTAGTTGTGATACAGCGAATTATATTTGGACCAGCGAAAGCAAGAAGTACAACACCACGGAAACTAACAAAAAAAACCCATTTTAACGAGCATTAGCGGTAGCGTTACATGGACATTAGAGAATTAAGACCTGGTTACAATTATTTAAGACCTACAACAGTGAAAAAGACTTTAAGACCCAGCGGAAACCCTGAAAATATTGTACAAGAAGTCAAGTTTGAAAAGAAATCATGCTGAAATTTTATTTTTTCCAGTGACAATAAATGGAAATCTAAATATTAAAAACAATTAGATTGTGGGGAAAAAAACTTCTTTTTCCAACATCTTTACAGTCCTGGGGGTTAAGGGTCAAAGAGAGCGTTCACGTGACACTGCAGGCCGTCGAGGATGGATGTGTGCTGCTGCGTGGTTTAATGTGTGTGTTTACAGACTGCGAGTGTTTACATTCCGAGGTGCTGTAGTGCATGAATGAAAGGAAATGCTTTAATCTGCTTAGTAAAGAGAAGAAAACACTCTGAGCTTTTCGGACTGCAGGAGAACCGAACGGGGTGCGATTTCACGACGCTGGAGCGTGCGGAGAGGACATTTAGAACAGCGGTGTCAAAAGCAGAGGCGCCGTGTGAATCTCAAGCTAGCCCGCTAACGTTTTTCGCGCTAGGCCTGATGTCACACGCCCCTTTGAAGTGACTATGGACCGTGACCCTAAATGTCCTAAATGGCCTTAATCGCATGCACATCATGTCCGGTACTTTTCCTTCTCCCCCCCGCGCGCTCAAAAAAGGCTATTTATTAGTGGTTTATGTAACGCTAGCTGACCTCTTGTTCATTCACTATTAGCAGTGTTAGTGTTTTGTGGTGGGGAACTCCTCTAAAGCCAATAAGGCCTATAAAGGTCTCTTTCGTAAGCGTGCGGTTTCTGCAGCCGCCGTTATACATCACATCTTTCACGTTCGACTCCTAAATCTACCTGTTTGCTATAAAACATCCGGAATGGAGCCAGCTATTTCTGAAATGCTAATTTTTAGCATATAATACAGTGCAGTGTGTGGCATTTGAACCCGGCTCCTGTGCAGCAGGAGCAGCCTTGATCACACAGACCCAGTCATTTTATGGTTTTGGTCCTACAGGAAACGCCTAAAAATATCAGGCTAACACTCTTGCTGTAATTGCCATGTTGGCCCCTTTTAAAGTCGCTTTAGTAACTAGCAGAAAGCAGCAGAGCGGGAGGCTAATTGGCACCTGCGGTGAGGAAAGAGAGAGCGAGAGCAAGAGCCTCAGTTCCCCAGAGTGTGTCGTTAAAGAAAAGTTGCAGCATCAGACTCTGTTTAAGACTCTGGACTCTTAAGATGGAGCGCTTGTCTCTAGAATGGTTCGTCTCTTAAATAAAAAAAGTTTGTAAACGAGGTCTCGTGTTGTGGCGAGTTCGAGTCTGGAGTTTCTTCATCATTTATTCCTCTCTAAATGTTCTGCTTGATGTTGAACTGATGCTGAACTGTATGTTGGTGATCAGTAGATGCACCAAGCGCCGATCAGAACACGTGTAAAACAGAGCGGGTGCTCGATCCTGATTGGTGACTCGCTGCGTGTTTCACCGGTTACGTTTTTATCCTCATAAATAAAACTGATTTCATCAGATGTAGTCGAGTCAAAAGTAAAATATTTGACTTTGAAATGTAGTGAAGTCACAGTAAAAGTCTCCATACAGATACGTCAAAAAGCTACTTAAGTACAGTAACGAATTACATTTACTTCCTTACTGTCCACCGCTGGTCTTATGTTTAGAGATGGCATTGATATAAACTTACCAGTAAAAACAATGAATTATTATGCAAAACTGTTAGTTTGTACAAACTAGTGCTAAAGAAAGACACAAGTGTGGCCAAATAGTACCAAATAAACATTAGCAAGTACGAGTGGTACACTAATAATACAAACTACATTATACTACTGTATACAGAAACTAATCTACCATCACCTGATACTAACCTGGTGCAGGGAAATCGCTCCTGGGTTGTACGTTTATTACGTTATTTCTTTTTCAGCTGAGGCAAAGTGCAAGTTTACAATCGACTTAAAAAAAAACTATTTTGGGATTAGTTAAGGCCAGTTGCTAACAGCATATTTGTTAGTTTTTGATGTCATGATATAGGTCTTAAATTTCATTCTTAAAGGTGTTAAAAAAAGTCTTTAAATGTCATAAATCCGACTTGGTGAAACATACAGAAACCTTGTTCTAAATGAGATCGCCAAACAATTACAGACCCCCCCCACAGTCACCAACACCGAGTTCCCTGTGCCACCCTGTACTAACCAGTGGAAATAGTACAGAAGTATTTATTGCATTTGGTAGATGCCGCTTATCCAGAGCGACTTAATCCAAATGCACACTGTGTGATCTGGATACGATTTGGTCGTCTGAGTCCAAATGTAGAAAATTCTAAACGATTCCTATAATCCGAGGGTAAAATCTGTAGACTTTGATCGCTACTTTGCCACGTTTGCCCCGATAGTTTCTTTCCTCCGATGAAATTCTGGCAAACCGAGCACCGATAAGAACCTGATCACGCGATTAGCGTGAAAACTTCCAACCACCACAAATACAGCAAGAAGAGAAACTTATTGAGTTATGGAGGGAAAAGCAGTGTTGGTATAACGTTTTTAACGTAAAACTTCAGACTAGTCATTTTCTTGTTATGACGTCTGACATAATGACAACTGAGATCCCACAGGGGATCACGTTTACAGTCTGACTAGCAACAATCGCCAAAGGACAATTACAAATGGCACACTGGCGTCCGGCATTACACCTTATTTGTACACATATTTTTAAGCAATTGTGATTAGGGACTCAGGAAATACAACGTCAGTACTACACACCAATAGGGTATAAATGATACTCATGGTCCAAACATGATTGAAAGAATTGTTGGTTTGAAAACGGTACCAGAGGTTCATACGATATTTCCTTCTGCTTTTTTCATTATTGTACTTTTTTTTTTGCATATGTTTCCAGTATCCTGTTTGTCTGCACGAGCAATAAACCCCCCTGCGGGTCTGAAACCCGAAACGTTTTTGATCGGACTTTGATCAGCGCTCCGACCAATTACTCAATTAGAAAAGCAAACACGGGCGTCCCCTGTGATCTTCTCGCAGCTCTAAAGTTGGCAGGTCGATATTCTGAAGCTCTATTGTTTGTGGATTTCGGGAGAGCTCGTGGCGACAGGCACCGACAGACATGTTATTGCGCATTTCCCTCTCATCTCTCCTGCCCGGTTCGGTGAAAGACCTCTGATGGCGTACTGGTAACATTCCAGCTCCGGGTGGTGATGAGTGGGGCTTCGCTGGTTAAAACGCTTCAGCTAATCCTCTCAAAGCCTTACATGAGATGATTCATGTCATGCTAATGCAGCAGTCTCGGAGCTTGACGCATCGTTTCCCATTATATCCTCTGAAGTTTTTTCTTTTTCACATACACACACTCACACACACACAAATGTTTTCAAGTTAGGGCTTTGGCAGTATTTCCAGAACCGTCGTCTGCTAGAAACGCCTCTGGGAACGCAGACAACAATTGTTGAGTTTTGTTGAGTATATCAGCCTTCACACACTTGAAGGCTGTCGAAAGGAATCCGACTTTTCATTAAAGACCTTCCTTTGCCTGAGCTTGTATTAAACCTCACATCAAGGCAACTACTGTCTGCCTGTTCTTCTTCTTTTTTTTTTTTTTTTTTTTTAAGTTTGCCGTGGAACAAATATCACCCCTTAAGTCATAAAGAAACCAGCGTATATTTGGTAATGTTAAAATTTTCGTATTTAAACATTATCGATTATCGATTGAACTCTTTTCATATTGCTGTTCTTGATTCCTTTACTGAGATCAGAGATTAAGGCTCTGGGTTACTGATCAGAGGGTCTAGAGTTCAAGCCTCAGGATTGTCAAGCTGCCACTTTTGGGGCCCTTGTGTAAGGCCCTTAACCCTCTGTGCTCCAGGGGCACTGTATCATGGCTGACACTAGAGATTTCTTTTAACATGGTAATTATAACACATTAAGTTTCGTATGTGCTTCTTTTTGAACATCTCACCCCACATTTAGTCCGCATTTGCAGTTGTGAGCAGTTGCACTCTTCTAGGAAAATGTTCTAGATTTTGTGGAGATTCCTGAAGATTCAAAGAGAAACAAGGGTGATGATAAAGTCAGTTAGTGATGTAGGTGAGAATGTGAGGAGGCCTGGAGTGCAGTCAGCGGTCACATTTATTCATGATTAATAGAGTAGGAGCTCTACAGCAGGAGATCTTCCACATCTTCCAACCCATGGAAAGCAGATTTTCATGGGGATAAAGATTTGTGCACAGGGGTATTGTCCTGCTGGAACAGGTTGGGGTCTTCTAGTTCAGGTGAACGCTTTTGTAAAGCGTTTATTTTTTTTCACGGTAAGCGTTCACATGTAAAGCGTTTTTTCACGGTAAGCGTTTTCACGTTTAGCGTTTTTCATGTTAAGCATTTTATTTTTAATGTTAACCTTTTTCACGTTGAATGTCCCTTTTTTTTTTCATACAATTCAACAATTCAGGATGATTAGCATTAATGTTAAATCATAGTCAGGGAAAAACAGGGTCTCACAGCAGACTTCTGGTTTCCTTCAGGGTATCTGTGGCTTCCCTGTATGCCATTAAGCTCCATCAGGAGGCGTATAAAAGCAGAATGCGTTCTGTCCTCACGCGGCCTGTAGGCCGTCCCCGGCTCTCTCTTACCATCAGCGCCCCTCCACGTGAATCCGTCTAATTACACAACACGTGATTTACACAACTCACACACTCACAAGATCTATCAGTGTACAGTTACTATAGTAACAACTGACATACAGGGACTTGTTCGGCCTCACATCATGGAGAAATTGGGTCATGTGACATACAGAAGGAGTCTCTAGTTCCAACACTCCTGAGGTGTGCACATTCTCATTCTGACCATCTCTTTCCTGTAAGTTCCCCTGATTTCCTAAAGTTTCTCAGAGTATTTAGAACTTAATCCGAGTTCCTGTAAGAGCTTCCGTAATTTCCTCAGAGCTCCTAAAAGTTCCTCTAGGTTCCTGGAACTTTCTCTGTGTTTTTGAGAGTTCCTCTAAGCTCCTGTAAGTTCCTCTGAGTTCCTGTATGTTCCCTTGAGCTCCTAAAACGTCCCCTGTGCTCCTGTAAGATCCTTCGAGCTCCTGTTAGTTTTTCTGAGAAGACATGTGTGAGCTGATTATATTAATTTTACAAGCTGCTCCGTCCACACACAGTGCACTCCTTCATTAGCTTCACGAAAAGGGTTGGGGGAGGGGGTTGGTGATGGGGGCAAAAGGGGCAAGTGTGTGGTGGTGGGGGCACCAATGTTGATGTCTGTGTTTCATCGACACTCTTTTCTAATAACCCTTCGTGACGAGCTGTCAGTGTTCTCACACACACACACACACACACACACACACACACACACACACACACACACACACACACACACACGCACACACACACTATCCTAATATATGTTCTGTCTGTCTTTTTTATTTTACTCTCTCTCTTTTTGTCTTACCACATCTCTCTCTCTCTCTCTCTCTCTCTCTCTCTCTCTCTCTCTCTCTCTCTCTCTCTCTCTCTCTCTCTCTCTCTCTCTCTCTCTCTCTCTCTCTCTCTCTCTTCTATTTCTATTTAAACAGCACTATTTCTGAGATCAAAGCTAAAGAAGAAGAGGTGTGTGTGTGTGTGTGTGTGTGTGTGTAAGTGAGGGAGTAAGTGAACACTGAGGGTCTCTACGCTCTGAGTAAACACTGCCCTGTGTTTAAAATGCACACCTTTTTAATATAGTTGGTGCATAAATATACCTGATTGGGGCAATATGGAGGGCAGGAAAAGCACCCCAGCACCTCATCTATAGCCGGCACCTCCTCACACACACACACACACACACACACACCTGAGCATAAGATTAGAATCTTTGATAATTAGATTTCATCTTTTTGAATGTCCACATAGTCTGCATTTGCTGTCCCACTCTTCTGGGAAGATGTTCCACTAGATTTTGTGGAGATTTTATTCAGATACAAGGGTGTAAGTAAAGTCAGGTAGTGATGTAGGTGAGAAGGTGAGGAGGTCTGGGGTGCAGTCAGCGTTCACATTCATCTCAAAGATGTTCACTAGGGTTGGAGCTCTATAGCAGGAGATCTTCCACATCTTTCAACCCATGTAAATTGGATCTTCTTGGAGCTAGCTTTGTGCACAGGGGTAGTGCCATGCTGGAACAGGTTTGGGTCTTCTAGTTCAGGTGAAAGAAAAATTTCCACATCCAGAGACGGCCTATTCAGTTGTGTGTCTTTTAGAGTTTGGGGATGAACCACATACGGCGAAAAAGTCGGGTGTCCCAATACTTTTGGATAAATATACATCATTATACGTGCTGAATAATAGATTCAATGCTACCGGCAGGAACTGTGCATCCGCGCTGTGAGGAGATTATGCTAATTACACGTTTCCACTAATATCTTTGAGAAACACGTAATTACCGGCTGCGAACTCGTAACTTTTAAAGCAACACTTGGAGCGTTTTCTGTGATAGAGGTCTGATTTGACGGTTGTAACTCTATCTTCAGAATAAACGATGGGAAAAAAACGAGGTTATGTCCCTCTTGGTGAAGCAGTTTGTGTTTGTTAGTATAATGTGAGGATTTCAGTCGATGAGTATTGAATTGTTTTTGGAAATGATATGTTCAAAATACTTTTTTTATTTTTATTTTATTATATGTTTGGAATTAAGTCAGAATAATTTTTATAATTTGTTTGGACGTATTTCCGAAATGATATGTTCAGAACACTTTCAGATTTTATATATAGATATATTTTTTTATATAATTTTTTGGGGGAATTATATGTTTGGAAATATTTTCAGATTTTTTTAAATAAAAGCTTCATTCTGAAATATTATTTTAAAATGTTTTGTTTTAAATATTCTTTTTAAATAATGCTTTATATTGAGTATTTTTCAGAATTCCTTTCTTGGCATTTTTTTAATGATAAGTTCTGAATTATTTTAATTATTTTGCTGCAGCAGTGTGTAGCTGTGTGTATCTGTAGCAGTGTGTAGCTGTGTGTATCTGTAGCAGTGTGTAGCTGTGTGTATCTGTAGATGTTTGTGGCTGTATGTAGCTGTGTGTATCTGTACATGTGTGTATCTGCAGCTGTGTGTAGCAGTGTGTAGCTGTGTGTATCTGTAGATGTTTGTGGCTGTATGTAGCTGTGTGTATCTGTACATGTGTGTATCTGCAGCTGTGTGTAGCAGTGTGTAGCTGTGTGTATCTGTAGATGTTTGTGGCTGTATGTAGCTGTGTGTCTCTGTGTGTCTGTAGATGTGTGTATCTGCATCTGTGTGTAGCAGTGTGTAGCTGTGTGTATCTGTAGATGTTTGTGGCTGTATGTAGCTGTGTGTATCTGTGTGTATCTGCAGCTGTGTGTAGCTGTGTGTATCTGTAGATGTTTGTGGCTGTATGTAGCTGTGTGTATCTGTAGATGTGTGTATCTGCAGCTGTGTGTAGCAGTGTGTAGCTGTGTGTATCTGTAGATGTTTGTGGCTGTATGTAGCTGTGTGTATCTGTAGATGTGTGTATCTGCAGCTGTGTGTAGCAGTGTGTAGCTGTGTGTATCTGTAGATGTTTGTGGCTGTATGTAGCTGTGTGTATCTGTAGATGTGTGTATCTGCAGCTGTGTGTAGCAGTGTGTAGCTGTGTGTATCTGTAGATGTTTGTGGCTGTATGTAGCTGTGTGTATCTGTAGATGTTTGTGGCTATATGTAGCAGTGTGTATCTGTAGATGTTTGTGGCTGTATGTAGCAGTGTGTAGCTGTGTGTATCTGCAGCTGTGTGTAGCAGTGTGTATCTGTAGATGTTTGTGGCTGTATGTAGCAGTGTGTAGCAGTGTGTAGCTGTGTGAATCTGCAGCTGTGTGTAGCAGTGTGTAGCTGTGTGTATCTGCAGCTGTGTGTAGCAGTGTGTAGCTGTGTGTATCTGCAGCTGTGTGTAGCAGTGTGTAGCTGTGTGTATCTGCAGCTGTGTGTAGCAGTGTGTAGCTGTGTGTATCTGTAGATGTTTGTGGCTGTATGTAGCTGTGTGTATCTGTAGATGTTTGTGGCTGTATGTAGCAGTGTGTAGCTGTGTGTATCTGTAGATGTGTGTATCTGTGTGCCGCTGTGTGTATCTGTAGATGTGTGTAGCTGTATATAGCTGTGTGTAGCTGTATGGATGATTGCTGGATGATTGTGGTATGGTCTCTTCACGCTGCTGGACGGAGTCTGGGCTTCAGCGTGCCGTTTCCCGCAATCACATGACATAAACATCAGCATTAGCAAAATCTTTGAAGTCACAGAAAGCAAACAGCTGGCCGCCCCCCCTCCGATGTACGCTGCCGATTTGAAGTGTGTGCATCGTTGGAGCTTCTTGGAAAATTTATTCTTCAATCTGGATATTTTGCAAAAAAAAAAAAAAAAAACCTGCATGCCATTTTTAAGAGTGCGAAAGAAGGAGAGGAAAAAAACGAAGAAGGAGCTGCATGAGTCAATTTCTAGGCATGCGTTACTTGGCCTCGGCGATTTTATTATTTTTTTTATGTCAGAGGAATGTTTTTAAAAGCCCACTTTCAGACAGATTAACGCTGACATGTTTATTTGCTCTGTGAAAAAAAAGAAAGAAAAAAAAGAAAGCGTTTGTGTTTTGAAGCCGAACATTTTTCCGCAGCTTTGCTTCGGGCACTTGACAGGAATCGCTTTCTTTATTCCCCTTTAATTACTTGTCTAATAATTCTAATTTCACTTAAAACGTTATTAAGTGCTTTCTCCTGGCGGAGGGATGGACCACTGTTTAACCGGACGCTGGTTCTGAGTGCCGAGACTTAGCAATTAGTGCTTATTAGCCAAAGGGCCTGCACATTATTTCTTCTCCCTCTTTATTTTTTTGGGTAAACGTTGACTGCATGGGCATCTCATAGTTCCTGTGAGTTTCTCATGTGAGCCAAAGATACAAATGAACCAAAAAAATGTGCTTGTGTTCTTTACGAGGCGTCTGATATGTTTCGCGCTCCTGATTAGTCATTTTTAACTATTAAAATAAAAGGGGTTTTTACTTTTTATATGTACATAACAACTAATTCTTTCTTCAAATATCCTAGCGATGTTAGGAAGCTAACTCTTAAGGCCCTGCTCAAGAGTGGCAGCTTTGCGATACCGGGGCTGTAACCCAGAACCTTAACCACAGCGTTTGTACTGAAACTGATCCGTGTCTTTCAATACATTTTCGCCGATTCTAGGATTTGCTCCTAATCCAGAGATGTTGTTTTTATTTTTTTTCTCCCTGTGCTATACATCCCCTCCAACATCGAGTGCTGATGCATTCCTCTTCTCTTTCCCCGACACGTTCCGTAGCTCGAGCGCTCTGTAGATACAGCACAGCAGCTCTAAAAGCCCTGTAAGATAAACAGTTTTTAATCCCGATGCACTTTACATTTGAGTAATATAGAAGTGCGCTAGCCACAGAGCCACTCCGTTTACCCTACGTGACTCTTGTCCAGATCTTCACCTTGCTAGCGGTGTGAAAAATATCAGTGGGCCCCTTTTTACTGCAGAGAACAAATACAGGTCCATACAAATCTGACTGGATTATTGAGATCAGCTGTAATGTGGTTGTTTTGTGATTCCGCTGGCTGTTAAAGTTTAAGCTAGGTTAAGCTAGGCTATCATTATCTTAAAGCAACTGGCTGTTACCTGGTCACCAGTGTAAGCATGTCAAACTGGTTGTGTTTGGTTGTTTAAGATGTGTTTTAGATACCAACAGGAAGGTTCTGAGTCGCTAAGCTGGTTTTAGTTTGCTAGGCCTGTTTGTTCTGATGACTTCATAGCGGTTTGAGCACTAGCAGGTTGGTTCTATATGGTTAGTCCAGTGTGGAAAAAACTAAAATGATCTGTAGCGTTCTTGTTGTTCACGATATGCCTCGGTAATAACCCACCTCAACTTTTCACTGCGGTGGTTTGATGTCGTCATGCTAATTGCTAACTGCAGGAAAGAATCAGAAATCTTTTGACACTGCCAGAATTTCATTGGCGGAAAAAGACTGATTTTTGCCTCAAAATATTAGAATCTTTTAGATTTTTGAAATTTGTCTGAGATGAACAAATCATTTCCAAAATCTCAGTGTGCACCTGGATTAATGTTGGTCAAGCCTGGAGTGAAACTGTCCCATCGGCAGGCCCAGTGTAACACCAGCTCAGGGTGAGAGAGTAGCTAGATAAAACAACAAACAAAATATCTTTAGCTAGTCTGAGCTGTTAAAGCAGAACTATTATGAGATCCACAGTGCACAACTTACTTGTAGTCTTTGTACTCTTCTTTAATTAAACAATTTGATGAATGGGATTAGCTTGTTGCGTTTGAATTCTTCCAAATATTTTGTTTTTTTATCACAAAGTCTATAATAAATAGAGCTTTTTAGTTAAAGCTACGCTAACCTTTTCCATCTCTGGACCTCGCGATTAGCCCCAAAAGGGCCTCCTGTATGTTTTATGGATGGAAAGTTTAGTCACCAATTTGGTGAACCAGTATTGGCTTATTTATGACTCTAATTAACACAAGGTATTAAATTGTAGTCTAAAATAAACATTCCATTTCAGGTCGATTCAACTTTTCCTTTCCACATGTCTTTTGTCAGAAATTCCTTGGATGCTCTTGTGAAGAGATTCTGGAGTTTCAGGGGCAAAACCTTGCGAGTGTTTTTTGTCCAAGAAAAGCGAGGGAGGTATTCAAAGTGACAAGCAGCTGCTCCTGTAATGATAAAAACTCCGCAGTAATTACTCAGATCAAACATTGTCTTGTGTTCATCTGTCTGTATGTGCCTGAACTTTCAAAGACTGTTAATGCAAAGCAACACAAACGCCATACAAAAAAAGAGCAGTAATTTGCAATCTACCGTAGTTTCTGATTAGCCTGCCAGATCAGAGCCACGTTTGTTTCTATTACAGCTAATGGCAGAATTGTTTGTTGTTGCGTCTAAAGCAAAGACAAAGACGCGAAATCTCCTGCTAACATGTTCAGCATGCCGATGCGGCTTTCAGGTAGGAAGCCGCATTGGGATTTTTTGTTTTAACCTTCAAATCAATGCCAGATCTTCAGGACAGCGCAATCAGCTTAGCACAGCCAGGCCCAGAGAGATCTGAGGCAGATATTGGTTGTAAACGGTGCTGCTGGAGACGGCGGGAATACCGTTTACAGTTTCCTCAGTCGTTTACTCGGTCGCTCTGCTGTGACAGGAATTTGCTTTCACGGTAAGATACATAGATGAGAGGAAAGGGAGAAGTTACAGCATCGGTTGTTACTCAGGGAGAAAACAGTTCCTGTCTGGCGCTTTGAAGTTTCATGCATGTTCGGTAGGAAAGGTCTTTTCTTGTTGAACTTGTCGTGGCAATAGAATCTGTACACTGATCTAAACATTTAGCATTGATTTTGTAATTAGTTGATCTCGGAGCCTCGGTTTCAAATGAGAGATTGTCTCAATTTCATGCAAATTATGTATGACAAGGAAAGAAAGACGATTTTTATTTACATTATCACATGTACGTTACAGCACAGTGAAATTCTTCCTTTACATATCTCTTTGAGGTTAGGAAACTAGGGTCAAAACTCAGGGTCAGCCATGATACAGCAGACCTTTAACACAAAGGGTTAAGGGCCTTGCTAAAAAGGACCCCAAAATTTCCCCAAAACTTCAGATCAGTAACTCAGTCTTTCCCACTGAGCTTTTACCTCCCCCATAGAAAGGTAAATAAAGCTATAGCTATAATACTGTTTGTTTGTTTTGGTTTCTAGCTGGTCATATTACTTTCAGCTAGTCATGTTCACAATGTTCATGTTAGTCATGTAAAGCTGGTTCTAAGTAATCAGGCTGTGACCAACTAATCTCTCAGGTTGACCATTGTTACACCAGCTAGACCTAGGTGTAGGTAGATAATGGAATAAAATACACTGTTTACAACTTACTTGTAGTCTTTGTACTCTTAGTCTTCTTTAATTCAGCCAGTTGATCCCTGGAATAATATTTTTTGATGATCTTATAGTTCATGTGTTCCAAAATATTTTTTTCAATTTCCCCACCCACACCTTTTATTGCTACCTGCAATTATTAGAAGAACTTATAACCATCGTGTCATCTGATACTTCAGTAGTTGGCTTTATATTTATCGTTTCTCATAAAATGAAAAAGAGGCCACACCCCTCACAAGCGTCAACAGTACTGTAGCAGTCAATTGTGATGCTGGCGTTATGCGACATTTACACTAGATTATGCAACCTACTATGCTCTGGAAATATCAATCATTCTAACTGTATAGTCTTTTTTTTTTTTTTTTCTTTCTTTCTCCTAATTGACTCAATTATTTATTTAATCTATGCTCTCTCTCTCTCTCTCTCTTCTCTCTCTCTCTCTCTCTCTCTCTCTCTCTCTCTCTCTCTCTGCTTCCAGATGTGGACGAGTGTGTGGAGACCACGGACAACTGCAGCATTGATGCTATCTGCCAGAACACTTTCAGATCCTACAAGTGCATCTGCAAGTCTGGGTATACAGGAGACGGAAAGCAATGCGGAGGTACGACTGCAAAATACGCAGGTCTTTTGTCTGATTGGTTACCTTCTGACCAATGAGTATTCAAGATTTTTTTTGACACTCGCAGATGTTCGTGTTTGGAGTATTCTGGTTAAATGTGAATTCTGTGATCATTCTCAGAAAGGTTGTAGGTAAAGTATTCTATAAAAAAAACAGCTTTTCTTATAAAAAGGAATCGGTACCATAAGTTCAGTAAACAATCCTGCGTTTGGTCAATAGTAACACTTTTTTGACATATTATTTAAATAGTATTAACGGTGAATTAATATTATTAGAGAAATGCAACTTGACAAAGTTTGCAACTTATGACTAGGTTTTTTTATGACTTCTTGGCAGTGGGCATACTTTTGGAACCTGTTGTGTAGCAAACCTGTAAAGCTTTCTTTAGAAGTTTCTATGATTTGTTTAAGCATTTATTACCTTTAAGTACCTCATTTCAGTGTGTGTATGTGTGTTCGCAGTAACACCGCACTGCTTCAGTTCTTTGGCTGCACTTTCCACCTCGCATCGGGGAACCGAGGTGCAGGATCAAGTGAACTCTTAAGAAAAGATTTTATTTAGATCCTTCCACTGCCCATGTGTTTGAGGAGGAAATTTCTTACACATGTTTAGTGATTAGGATTCACGAGTGAGCATCTGTGAGCGCTGCCAGACGGGCGGCGGTGTGATACTCGGCAGAGAGGGGAAACGGCGAGAGCCTGCGGCCACTTTTCCTCTCTGGAAACGCGGCCCCTTCAAAAAAGCTCATCCATCTCTGCTTTCATTGCTGGGACAGTTTCACCTTGTCCCATCGACCCTCCCAGTTTCACTTGTGTTCCTCGTGCTGCTTGGCCTTCTGGCTTGCCTGCCTTGGCTGCCTGCCATTAATGTTATAAGCATTATAAATGAGGACATGAACTAAGTCATAAAAGCAGAAAAAGGCTTGGATGTTGAGTGAAGTTCTGTGGGCTGACTGCCAGTTATGAGAGGACGTCCACTGAGATTTGAGGAGAGGAGTGAGGGCGCGTGCGGTATAAGAGGCTGCTGTGTTTGTCTGGCTGCCTTGGCTCTCCAAATAACCCTCTCTGGCTGCAAACACCTCAGGCGAAAACGTTTAAGAGCCAGCGAGCTTTGGCGTGTTTGTGCACTGGATGCTCTGCGCTGATTTGGGATCAGTTTCGGAATGCTTTTAGCTTGGCTGTTTTAGGTGTACTGTTTGAACTCCAGTTTGCTACAAAAACTACTTCTTTACTGAATAAGAAAAGAACAGAAAAAAATTATAAAATTACAAAAAAAGCAGCATAAATTGTGCATTGATATCAGCTAAAGATGTTGATGGCCTGCAAAGGTTTCCTTCAATAAAAACACTTTCCTTGGATAAAAAAACAATAAAAGTTCCACAGCTGCATCTGTGTGTTCCTAAGTAATGGCATGTAAACAGTGTGATTGTAATGAATGAGGGGTGAGAGAGTGGTGACTGAAGCCCTCAGCCCTCAGAGCATTCTGACCCAGTGTTAGAGCGCTGACTTTATCTTTTGATTTATGGTGTGACCTGAGTTTCCGAGGGACCGAACAAAATGCCTTTTAAGTGAGTGGACAGTCTGATTTTCCAGAAATGTTTGCATCTAAGTTGGTTTCCTGGACACACGTAATCAACTAGATGATCAGTTCCATTTTGGGATGTGCTGAAAAGCCAGGAAAAAAAACAAATTGGTGTGGACTTTACAAATCTAGGCTGAGGTTCATCTGAGGCAAAAAAGACCCCAGAAAAGTAGAAGACAAAAAACAACTGCAAACATGATTTGGACACGCCTTCTCCACTGGGAAACTCAGCAAAGGGCACCAGGGGCATCTGGTTAATTAGCACCCAATTGGGCAGCAAACATGACAGGATGGCCAGCATGTTCTTGACCCTGTAGAGAAGAAAAAAATTCCAACCAAGTGGAGCAGAACCTTGAAAGAGCTCTTGTTATTTCAACTGTTGAGGTTGACTGAAGTCTACCTTTCATTGCTCAGGAACTGTTCTTCAAAATGTTTGATGGTACCACTGTGGTCCACAGCAGCAGCCATTTTGCTTAGTCCTTTCTTTATGGAAGACACAATGGTCATGTGTCAGTTGACACTACTAGTTGTCAACTACACTGTGTCTCTTGGATTGTTCCAGACACGCGCTCTGCATTTCCTACCTATGGAAATAAAGATCAGTGCAGGACCACCCTTTCGTATTCAATTGTTACACTTGCACAAATTAAGGGGTGTTGTAGGAGGTGTACAATTAACATTATCTACATTTGAAATATTATCCAGAGTGACTTACAACTAAGCAGGTAAGAGTTAGGGGCCTTGCTCAGGGGCCCAGCAGTGGTCCTGGGATTTAAACTCACAACCTTCCAATTAGAAGTCCAAAGGCCTTATCCTACTAAGCTACCACTTCCCTATCCAAGCAAGTGCTAATGATCATCAATTTCATATGTAGGTTAAAACCCAGTCATTAACTAAAACAGAAACAGCTGTGTAGGAGCTTCAAACTGGATAAATAGCCAGCCACTCTGCTCCTAAGGAGAGATTGTGGAAGACCCCTAGTCCTACAGCATGGCAAGACTGAGCATAGAAATAAGACACAATGTAGTTTTACTGCATTAGATTTTAAAGCACATTGAGGTTTCAAGCTGTTTTGAAGAAACACAAAGAAACGGGTGATGTTAAGGAGAGTAGACGCAGTGGTCGGCCAAGGAAACTTGATGCAGCAGATGGCAAACACATACATGTTTTCAACCTCTAAAGATTTCCAGCAATGCCATTAGCAAAGAACTGGAGGAAACCAATTTTTCTCAGGTACACCCATTTACTGTCAGAGAAGTCTGACCAGAAGTGATCTTCATGGAAGAATTGGGGCCAAAAGCCAGACCTCCGACATGAAAACAAGGCTAAGTGCTATGCAAAAAAACACAGGATCTGGGGCACAGAAAAAATGGGCAACAGGAGCTCTGGCCTGATGAGTCAAAATCTAAAATATATGGCTGTAGCAAAAAATAAGTTTTACCTCCAGGGCTGGAGAGTGGTACAATAATGAGGGTATGCAGGCAACAATGAAGCATGGTGGAGGTTCCTGCATTTTTCTTAAATTAGGTTGTAGATTTGGTCAGGATTAATGGTGTCCTCAGTGCTCAGAAATACAGGCAGAAACTTATCCATCATGCAACACCATCAGGGAGGCGTCTGATTGGTCCCAAAAATATTCTGCAGCAGCACAAAGACCCTGAAAGTACAGCCAATATAATTAAGAACTATCTTCAGCGTAGAGAGGAACAAGGAATTCATGAAGTGATCATTTTGGTTCCACAGAGTGCAGTCACAGAAGATTTTTTTTTCACAGAAGAGTTTTTTTCTTTGCTTGCCGGCTGTGAATCTGCTGATCCTGAGTCTTGTTTTGTGATTTCGTCTCTCAGGAAAGAAAAAATTGAGTCGTGTGTGCATCCTGGTTGTCTTTAGATAAAAACAATTCAAAATAAATAGACAAAGTACTAATTGGCTCCTTCATGAAAACTTGTAACGAAGGATCCAGAAGCGAGTGTCAAGTAAAAAAAAAAAACTGTTCCAAAGTCAAAAAGTGTGAATAAAGACGTTATCGCTATGCTAATCGCATCTTCTCTTGTTTGTTTGTTGTTTCCTTGCAGACATCGACGAGTGTGAGAGCGACTATAACGGAGGATGCGTCCACGAGTGTATAAACATCCCGGGGAACTACCGGTGCACGTGCTACGACGGCTTCCGCCTCGCACACGACGGCCATAACTGCCTGGGTTAGTTTAGTGTATGTGTTTAAAACATGTGTGTGGTGCTTATTTTTGCTCCGTGGACATAAAAAACGAAGTTCATAACAACAGTCTTCGGTCCTTCTCCGGGGGACGGCTCGGCCAGCGGCACCGTGTCATCGAGTCGTTTGTTTGGACTCTGCAAGTGCATTTCTGCTACATTTCCTAACCGAATGTTCCAGATCAGCAAAGTCGATCTAAACAAAGCTCAGTAAAGTCTCGAATGAAAAGCAGAACGAGTGCATGCAAATAACCAAACGCAGGTTTTACGGGTAATCGTGTTTTTTTTATTCTTTCCTCTGTCTCTTTTTTGGTTATGTATAATTATAAATTCCCCTGAAGCAATAACATCAGAGACATCAACAGTGGAAACGCCTCCGGTGTGGTCCTCATAAGAGAATCAGATGTCACTTTATCTCGCTCATCATGACAACCCTTTAGTCACTTCTTCTGCTCACCGTGTTCCAGGCGGGTTTATCTAAATCCTACTCAGTGTCTCTTTAATGAGCCTTTTAAACGCATTGATATGGACAATTGAGTTGGCTGCTCTGTGGATTGCAGGTCCAGGCTTGTGGAACACCCAGTCCCTCTTCAAACCTTTTCTAACTGATCGTTATCACCAGGAACACAAAGTAATCTAATACTTGCATGCAGTGAGCTCTCTCTCTCTCTCTCTCTCTCTCTCTCTCTCTCTCTCTCTCTCTCTCTCTCTCTCTCTCTCTCTCTCTCTCTCTCTCTCTCTTTTCTGAAATCATTTGATCTCGCGTTCGCGCTCGGGACTCTCTTGCGAGCGCCGCGCTTCGTTTCAGTTCATTTAGCCTGACCGGCCCTGGTGGAGATCATTTGTGACCATGTTGGGCAGGGCGTGTAATTTGTTATCTCGGCTTCTCCGGCCCACCTACAGGCCTCCTTTGATATCGGCGAGTGTGGCTTGTTTATTTTTTATGTCCCTCTCGTTGGTACTCAATCGAAGCGTGTTGTGCTCGTCACATCTGAGCTGACGGCAACAAGGCCGAGTAAACAAGCAGGTCTGACGATTGATTTCTCTTTATCTCCGTGACATCTGGAATCCACACTCTCACTTTCTCTTGGTTAAGAGTCAAATATTTTGATGAAAGTGTGTGATTTTGACATATTCCGTGGTAGTTTTTCCCCCAAAACCCCAACCCTCAGCAAACCTATTTCTGTTATATACACAGCAGTTTAGATGTGATGTGAAAAGCTACAAGACATGGCATTGAACTGAATATTAATGAAGATCTGGCCATCTCAAGTGCTAAAGCCTGGCTAAAAATACCCGACTCGGTCGACTCCTCATTTTCACCGCCTCTTAGTGGAAAGGGGGAAAGTGAAAAAAAATCTTTTAATCTTGTCGGGAAAAGACTTTATTTGTTTGTTTGGATTTTGGTTTTTCCACTTGCCCTTCCCTCGGAGCCGGTAAAAGAACGAGTCCTGTTTTTAAGGGTGTATCTTTGGATTAGTGTTGAGACAGTTAAGTCTTTGCTCAGCTCGTTTCTAGTTTCTTGAAAGCTTTCTGCTTTCCTCCCTGAAAGCCAGGTTCGAAGGCAGCGCAGTGTTTATCGATCTCTTCGCCTCCTTGCAGAGGTGTGCAGCTAAATATTTGTGGACCAGTGCTTCAGTCGCTGGCGTGTTAGAAAAAGCGTGCCGCTTCTGAAAGCCTGCAAATTAAAAGTACAAGCATGTTGATGCTACGGCTCAGTCCTGTAATATGGGATGGAGTCTGGATCTTAATTTGATCCACTTGATCTCGGACAATGTTTTATCTAATCACACAAACATACAGTGTGAGTAGAGTAAAAAAAAAAATGTCATTCAAGAAATCAGTTCCGTCCCTGTATTGGGAGATGGTAACTTAGTGGTTAAGGCAATGGACTTGAAGGTCATGAGTTTAAATCCCAGCCACACCAAGCTGCCACATCTGGGCCCCTAAGCAAGGCCTTTAACCCAATAGTTGCTCAGTTATATGATTTGAGATAAACATAAGTCGCTCTGGATAAGGGTGTCTGCCAAATAAAAGAAATGTAAATGTAAGTTAAGAGCAGCTAAAACCTGAAGAGATAAAGCTAAGGCTGAGGAACCAAGAAATAAAATACAGAAACGGATATTTGGAGTGCAAATAGTAGCATTGTGTAAGACCATTAATTCCCAGTCTCACTCACAATGTTCCTGAAATAGACTCTGGATCGTCTGCTCTGAATCATGAATCCTTTTTTCCCTTTCACTTGAACCTGTTCAAATTCAGCCCCATGAAGATATGCTTTATATGGGTTGGAGTGGACGATCTCCTGCTGCAGATCTCCAAACCTATTGAACATCTTTGGGATGAATGGGAACCTTGACTGCACCCAAGGCCTCCTCACCTCACCTCACCTCACCTACGTTAGAACCCGACTTTACTAACACCCTTCTGGCTGATTGAATCTCCACAGATTTCCACAAAATCTAATAGAACATCTTTTCAGAAGAGTGGAGGTTACTCTAACAGCAAATGGAGACTAAATGTGGAATGCGATGTTCAAAAAGCTCAATGTTCAGGTGTCCACAAACCTTTGTCCATCTAGCGTATTTGTTTATTAGCCCAGTGAGCCTTGCGTAACGCGAGACAGCGTCATTTCAGTGGATTAACCTGCAAGGTTTAATCAGCGTTGTAATGAAGCGTGGTGAGATTTATTGTTGTGAAAGACCTGAACGAGACTCGTAGATCTCTCACCGCCTTGAGAGCGAGGAACAGTGTCGGGACAGGAAGCTAATTCTTCACAGGTGTATGGTTTAGCTAGTGTTATGCTAATATTAATGACTAGCATGTTTCCCATTAGGGGTTGATGAAGTTAAAGTAAAAAATTTCAGATTATTTATATTATATTATTTATAATGTGTGTGCCAGTGTGTGATTAGTGAACGCCTCCTATTAAGCATCATACTAATCCACAAATTATCCACAAAGAGTGTGTGTGTGTGTGTGTGTGTGTGTGTGTGTGTGTGTGTGTGTGTGTGTGTGTGTGTGTGTGTGTGTGTGTGTTTGTAAAAAGCCAGACAGGACGATGCCTTTTTATTTTTTTCCAGCCATTTTTTTCAGTCTTTTCAACTTGATTACATTTTCGGTCAAATCATATTTGTTTAATCAAAATGTAAAAAAAAAAAAAAGAGAAAAACTTTTAAGCGCAAATATCCTGAGCGCTCGCCAGAATCCCTTTCCTTTTCAAAATATTTGCTTTGGAAGCCGGCCGTCTCCATCTCATAGCGCAGGCCTCTGTTGGAGCCGAGTGACGAGGAGACGTGATCCACCAAGGCGACGGCTCATTTAGAAGAGTGTGTGTGTGTGTGTGTGTGTGTGTGTGTGTGTGTGTCAGAGAGAGAGAGAGGGAGTCAGCATATGTACCCATGTCCAGGCTAGAGTTTAACAGCTGCTCGTTAAGTCCTTGATGTCGGCGCTCGGCTCCTCTGTGTTTTGTGTCCGTGACTCCTCTAACACGGGTCATTTTTCATCGATTACTTTCATCTGCTTATGAGGAAATGAATGATCCTTGTTCTCCAGATGGTTCTCGCTTCATAAAATTTATTCTCTTTGTCTCGTGTTACGCTTCTCGGTTATTGTTCGGTACGCCGATTTCTGGTGTAATTGAGAAAGAGGGGTTATTTCAACAGATCACATTGTTTGAGATTAAAGCGTTATTAAATGATTGGAGAGGCGCTGCGAGACTTGGACCGAGGTGTGGACAATAAATCAAATTATTCTCGGAAGCCTGGGGGCCTTTTCTGACCTTCTGTTGATTGGTTGAGGTTACTCGCCTGTGTGTGTGTGTGTGTGTGTGTGTGTGTGTGTGTGTGTGTGTGTGTGTGTGTGTGTGTGTGTGTGTGTGTGTGTGTGTGTGTGTGTGTGTGTGTGTGTGTGTGTGTGTGTGTCAGTAGTGGTACTTGAGTTAAAGTAGAGTACAGATAAACTCAGTAAAATGTGACTCAAGTAAAAGTGTCCCTTTAAACTTTCACTTGAGTAAAAGGACAACATTTTTTGCTTTCAAATGTACTTAAGTATCCAAAATAGTGATTTATTATAACTATAATGTTCCTATTATCATTTTTATCACAAGATTCTTTAATTAATCACCTCAGTTTCTGTGTAAAGACTCGAATGTGACTCTCAGCACACTGATCTATTAATAGAATAATATTAATGACTCAAACACTGATTGATTTCTATTACAATCATCATGAACCCAAAACCTTCTTTACAACTACTTTACAAAAAAAAAAAAGGGTAAATGAGGTCACGTGTGTTGTGGCGAGTTCGAGTCTGGAGTTTCTTCATCATTTATTCCTCTCTAAATGTTCTGCTTGATGTTGAACTGATGCTGAACTGTATGTTGGTGATCAGTAGATGCACCAAGCACCGATCTGAACACGTGTAAAACAGAGCGTGCGCTCGACCCTGATTGGTGACTCGCTGCGTGTTTTACCGGTTACGTTTTTATCCTCATTAATAAAAAGGAACGACCGATTTCACTAAATGTAGGCGAGTAAAAAGTAAAAGTCTCCACAAATTGAATACTTCAGTAAAGTACAGATACGTGAAAAAGCTACTCAAGTACAGCAAAGAATTACATTTACTTCCTTACTGTCCAACACTGGTGTGTGTGTGTGTGTGTGTGTGTGTGTTGATTAGAAGAATAAAAATTAACTTTCCCTCCAGAACATAACCAGTGAGCCCAATTGAATTCTTTAGCTTAATTTATATGAGAGACTTTTTTCTCCCCTGTCCTTTAATTCTCTTTTCTGATTGGTCAAAAGGTTTTGGTCCATGTACGGTTCTTTCTCTAACTGTAACCACAAAGTTGGAGGCACAAACTTTGTTCTTGAGACCCATGAGAACTATGAGACCCAAACCGGTTTCAGCATGACGATGCCCCTGTGCACAAAGCCATCTCCATGAAGATAGAGCCTTTAGGATGAATGTGAACGCTGACTGAACCCCAGGCCTCCTCACCTCACCTACCCAACCTACCCGACTTTACTAACACCCTTGTGGCTGAATAAATCTCAGTCACAAATCTCCAAAATCTAGTGGAACATCATCTCAATAGAGTGGAGATTATTATAACAAGAAATGGGAAATGAAACATTTTGAAAAAAAAAAAAAAAAAAAAGAAATCACTCCAATCATGTCCACAAACGTTTGCAAAAACCTTTTTTTACACGTGCCATGTGTGAAAGTGGTCGAGCAAAACACAATTTGATTAAGTCTGGGCTCGATTATGCCGTTGTGAGAACATTCCCGATCAATAAATTTGTCCCAAAATATCAGTTTTTAATTATGAACCTGTACATCAGACGTTTCTGGAGCCAAGTCCATCCATTCCACAGATCTCCAGTTCAGATTTATTTTCCGAACACAATCCAACTATTGGAATATTAAGCTAAATTTATACGAGGACGATGAAAAGTTTGGCTGTTCATTCGAAACGGAGAACTTTTTACTCCTGAACTTTCCACCCACAGAACAAACGGAGGCCAAACTTGCGTTATATTTAAAGCGGCCCGTTTTTGAGTTATTGAGGTTTGGATCAATTCTTATTAAGGCTATTAAACCGAGCATGAGGAATAGAAGAACTCAATAAATAAATGTAATAACTTTGATAATAGTGTAACAAAAGAAGTAAAAAAAAATCCTGCATTTATTTGACTACAGCAGCATTTAGAAGCCATTTCGCAATTCGATCCCGATCCGATATTCCGTCCAGGTCCCGGCGCTCCAGACGGAAGCCAGAGAGCACTAAAGCGACTGGTTGATAGCCGGCTTTAATATTTTCCTTATTGTTTTTCTCAGGTTCATGTTTAAAGCACTGGAACGCTTCTCTCTCCCTGGGGACTCGTATATTCACTTTAAATGGGGATGCGGAGTCAGTTTGATGTCTCGCTCCTGAAATCCCAATAATCCGTGTCTGTCTTCACGCTCTGTCCTCGTTGTGACCAACCCGGAGCAAGTGGCTTCTCCTCGGGAGCATTTTAACATCTGCCGGGGATCACACGTCGTGCCAGGAGCTTACGGGAAGGTCTTCAACTTCCTGACTGCTTAAAACTGGAATCTCGGGCCCGGTCGCGAGGCGTGCAGTAACACCATGCGTGCCAGAGCCACTCCTCTGAAGCCGAGTAGGACCTTTTTACGAGCGCCATTAACTCACCAGGAGCTCTTTTAACATCAGCATTACTCAGTATCATCCCGACTACTTGATTTACGGCAGCCGAGAGTCACGTTTTACAGGCAGGAATTTACATATTACTGTCATAAAAGGGCTTGTGCAGAAGTCCAGGGAGGCCATGAATTCTTCTTCTTCTTTTACATTTTTCACGAGGTTTTTCTGAGGTGGTGTCAAAAAGTTTCGAGACTCGCCCTGTTTCCAGGAAAGTACTTTTATCCACACTACCACCTTCAAAATAGTCCCCTTGCACAGTAATACAGCGCCCCCAGCGTTCCTGCCACCTTGAGCAAATCGCGCCGGATCTTCATCTTCGGGAAGACGGCGAAGTCGAAATCTGGGGAGTAGAGTGGGTGAGGAAATGAGACCACGTGGAACGTGTTGCAGCATCGGCGTGTGTCAAACGTCTCTGTGGCAGATTTTCCATGTTTCACACAGGATTTTGCTCTTTGTTCTAACTCGCTCTACGTGATGAAATTGCAGTTGTTGGTCAGAATAGCACCAGTCAGCACCATTAGTCACCATTAGAAGCTTCTCATTCATGTGGGACGCATTAGGGACCATCTTCTGTATGTATCTTCGAGCTGTGCATGCAGTGAAATGTCCACATTTCCAGGTGAAAAAAACACATTAAGGGTCCAAAAGAGCAACACGAACATTTCCTGAGCCTCACGATAGCCATCGTCTTCACAAATCGCAATTTTGCTCTGCTAATTTGATCCAGCTGTTCGTTCCATGTGGAAAAAAAGCACACAGGAACCAGTCGCAGCAAGTATTCAGAAGGACTACCATTATTGTGAAGTTTTGAAGAACTTTTACCCTACGAGATCAAGAATAAAGAAAAGATTGATCATAACATTTTAAATGATGAAACATTGTTTCACTCTTTATCTGTCTTTTTTTAGACATACTATATCTGTTGTTCTGTCTTTTTCTCTGTCCCGCTCTCTTTCCATCTCCTTGTCTTCATTTATCTCTTGTCCTCAATCTCTATTTTTACATATTTCTGTCTCTTGCTCTTTCACATTTTGTTCTTTGTCTTTCTTTCTGTCTCTTTTTTATCTTTCTCGGTCTGTTTTCATTGAATCTGTATTTCTTTCAGTCTCTCTCTGTCTCTCTCCTTCTTACTCTGTTTCTCCTCGTTCAATCTGCACTTCTTTTAGTCTCATTCCATCCCTCCATCTTTCTCTTTGTCTCTCCTTATTCAGTCGGCATCTTTTTAATCTCTGTCTGTCGCTCCATCTTTCTCTCGGTCGGTCTCTTCTCTGTCTTTATTTCTCAAATGAATACATTCCTTTTATCTCTCTCTTTCTCTATATATCTTTCTCTCTGTCTCTTTTCATTCAATCTAGATCACTTTTGGTCTCTTTCTGTCTCTCCGTCTGTCTCTCCTCTGTCTATTTCTCTCCAATGAATATGTTCCTTCTCTCTCTCTCTCTCTCTCTCTCTCTCTCTCTCTCTCTCTCTCTCTCTCTGTCTCTCTCTCTCACTCCATCTTTCTTTCTTCTATCTGTTTGTTTATGTATCCCTCTTACACAATCCTTCGCTCTTTTCCCTCTCTCCAGATGTAGACGAGTGTTCGGAGGGGAATGGTGGCTGCCAGCAGGTGTGTGTGAACATGATGGGGAGTTACGAGTGTCGCTGTAAAGAAGGGTTCTTCCTCTCCGACAACCAGCACACCTGCATCCAGCGGCCCAAAGGTGAGTGACCCAGGCAACGAAACTCCGCCCCCTGTCCCGCCCCATTCACTAAAACCACGCCCAGTATCGAAATTTAATGACTGTACTTTCTCATGACTTCATGAAGCCACTGGCTATGACATGTTTAGTGGCTCCTGTGATGAACTGCGTTAGAGAAAACACGCATCAGCCGAGTTTCACCTCCAGAGACCCATCTACCCCGCTGAACTGCCCCGTGTTTGCCTTTCATAAGCGCCCTGATATTTGAGCCTGGATTGAAGGTTTCACACGCTGAAAGAAACAAGACCTTTATCGTGTTTATTTAGCCCTCTCTCTCTCTCTCTCTCTCTCCCCCCTGTTGGAGCAGGTTTGATAAATCCCTGCGCTAATCTCTCGTATTTCATCATAATGTTGGTTTTATTGCTCCCAAATTAAAACCTTTTGGACGCTGAGGTCAGAATGGCAGTAAATCCACCAACACCACATTGTAATGCTGCAGTTCCCCTCGTTCCCTCGTTCCCCTGTTCCTCTCATTCCCTGGTGGAGGGAGACGAAGCAGAGATCGCACTCGTCTGCTCGGCATATTTCTCTCCCAGAACCGATCTGCCGCCGTGGAGAACGTCAGGACCACGTCTGGTGGAATAAGTAGAATTAAAATGCATTGTACTTATTAACACTTTATGGTCCTTTTTTTTTCTTTTTTTGTCACGGAATTTTTGTTTTGTTTGTACCGATATTTTTGCGAATATTTCAACAAACTAAGATTAATTAAGACCGATAAAATTGTTTGCATTTTATTCAAATATAAAGCGAGAATAATTTTCCAACATTTACACAAAAGCAGAACATTTTCTCTGTTTTCCTGCTACTAAAAAAAAGATGATGATCAAGTCATTATCTGGAAGATGTTGCACTTCTAATAAGATAGTTGTGAGTTCAAATCCCAGCACCACCAATCTGCCCCTGCTGGGCCCCTGAGTAAGGCCCTTGATGCTTAACTGCATCAGCAGCTCTTTGATATTAAATGACACCATCAAAGTCTACATTCCCTTTTTATATCACAATGTCACTTTAATAATTTCTAATAAATTTACTCTGGTTTTATTACAGTTATTATAGAACTCTGAGTATACAGAGAATTTCCCAAAATGTAAAAATACATTCAATTTCAGAATTTTTCAATATTTTCACACCGAAAAAAACAACAACCCGCTAGTTGATTTAGTTGTAATGTGAAATGATTAACAGTTCCACACAAACTCTCTAAAATTAATTGATCCCTAGAAGCTCCGCCCTCTTCTTCCTTGAATATCTGTGAAATACAGTCCATCAGTGTATATTTGACTTGAGAGAGACATATATTTTTTTTTTTTTGTTTAATTGTCTAAAGCAGAACTTTTGTTGGACTGTATAGAAAAAAGGTCAAAGACAAATCAATGGAAATAATTAGCATTAATGGCATTTTAGCAAACACCATTATTGAGCAGTTGAAGGTTAAGGGTCTTGCCCAAGGGCCCAGCAGCTTGGTGGAGCCTGGATTTGAACCTGTGACCTTCTGGTCCAGAGTCGAATACCTAACCTACAAAGCTATCTCCTCCCTTTATGATTATTAGATGATATATTGCTGTGAAAAGTACCGTATTAGATTTATTTTTTTGCTTATTTATCACTTTAAAATGACAAATTTTGATATCACACAAAGACAACCCCAAAGAAATGCAGTTTGTAAACGGGGACTTCTTCTGTTAAGGGAAATGGAGTATGTACATTGCTGCTTTTACCTCATGGGAGTGATTTGTGAAAGGAATATATTGAAAACGTTTTCTAGAACTCCAGAGCGGCTCGCTGGGGAAGCTGGAGCTTTGGTCGCGCCGACGTCGGCGGTGTGAGCTGATGTGCTGTCAGTCCGAGCCGATAGGTTTCTTCTCCGTCACGTTCTCTCATAACCCGACCGAGCGCTTGAACTCCGTCCCACCTTCAGACACGAGACTGGGGTGTGTTTCTGTTTCCTAAATACAGAAGTAGTGTTCTGGAATATGATGTATCACTATCTGATATTTCTCAAGACTGTAATACATTTGGCACCGTTTCTATAGTAACGACTCATTCATAAACGGACATACAATGTCTAATAATTCTTTTTTTAAAACACCTAAAAAGGTAATTATTTATAAGATATGTTCACATATAACATATATGATAAAACATTTTAGTAATGATAATGGAAGGACTTTTTGGAAACATCTTCAGAAATAAGGATTTTCCTATTTCTTGGCAACGAGTTATATTTTTATTAACTTTCAGTGATCCTGGTGACTAAACCGCATTTTATAGAGTTCGTCCCAAGAAACGTATGTTTTTGAACAATATTTTGATGTTCTTTAGTAAAGTGCCATTTTCCCCTCAGCTGCTTCTGTTCCATGTGTCCGTGAGCTCGCTGGCTTTTATATCAACTCGTTAAACCTTTAACGATTCATTATTGAGGGGAAGCCGGAGAAACGCTCGTCTAGTCTTATTCTGGCTCGTATGTGTTGTGGACCAGCGTGCTAAAGTGAGCGATAAGCAGGACTGTGAATAAATAGAATGAAACTGTATTAAATGTTTTTTTATTTTTTTCAACGTATACATTCTGAAAGAACAAACACTACATCGACTAAAGTTTTGGACGACTCACTTATCTTACACTCGAGTTAGATGATCCAAACCTTTTCCAGCATGAAGAGCTACTTCACATGGGTTGGAGTAGATGATTTTGAGATCTCAACTCTGTTGAACACCTATCTGAATGTGAACGCTGACTGCTCCAGCCCTTCTCACCTCAACTACATCAGTGCTTGACTTTAGTGCTATATATTTTTTTTTTATTCAGCAAAGGAAAAAATAAAATGAATGTTATATATATATATATCTCATATGGTGGTGATTTAAAAAAAATATATATAAAATTATATATTAACTTTTTTTAGAATTTAAAAAGCTTTATGCTGTTTTGAAAGAAATAAAAAAAAAACTATTGCTTCAAATCCTCAAATTTCACCTTTTTTTCACCGTTCTTCTTTAAACACTCATGTTCAATTGCATAGCAAAAAAACAACCCCCCCCCCCCCAAAAAAAAAACAAAACAAAAAAAAAACCTTTTCCATATATGGCATGACCATGCTTATAGGCTGAAAGCTGTTGTTCAGATGTGTCTGCTGTTTTTCCTCTCCATGCCCTGTGCAGAAGTATAAAACTACTTCATAAATCCCGCTTTATGGGTCTGTGGGCTGATAGGTGCTCATTAGGGCTGCAGGAATGTGTAAGGCCCAGAACAGTTTACAGGTAGCTTTAATGACTACTTCTGTCTAACGAACTGATAATTGAGTGGAGAGTATGGGGCCGTTAACGTTAGCATTTCTATTGTATTCAATTCGATTTCTATAGTAACAGCTCATTCAGGTCATTTATAACAAGGTGCTCACTCCATGAGAAGGAATGAAAGAGAACGTTTATGCTGGTCAGGTTTATGCTCCTGGACTTTTTTATTCTCAAAATGACCCATTTGTTTGGGCTTAAAGAGCACATATTGAAATCCCAGTCTGCTTTGAGATCTTTGCCTGGGAGAGACCTTGCTGGTGCAGAACAACTACCATGTGTCTTGTTGTTGTGCTCAGGCTTGCCATGGTGGAGGACCTGTGAAATAAAACCCACCTTAGAAGCAGAGTTTTTCTTTTTCCTCACCCAGTTTGCAGCTGTTCCTGTTTCAGCTTATGACTGGGTTTCAACCTACATATAAAATTCCATGATCATTAGCACCTGCTTGTAGAATTGGTTCATCAAACACCTAAATCCTTGACTTTGTGCAAAAAGTGTGCCAAAGTGTGGTCACAACAAAAATATCGATTTGATTTGGATTTTTCTGCTGTTTACTTTGTTAATTGATAAAAAACTTTTTAAAGCATTATTACTTTAAATGAATTACTGAAATGTTTTTCAGCTCAAAGACCCCTGATACAAAATGTGTCAAACACGGCGAGCCAGTATTTCAGAACAAGGATGAATAGGTGTCGCTTGTTATCTTTCTGAGTTTAGTGTTTGTGTTACATTCCCTGTGTCAGCGCTAGTCTTTAGCCTGGGGATCTGCTGAGGCAGCGGCTGGGGTGGGGGTGGGGGGGTGATTGTGGGATAGACAGCTGTATGCTACGCTGCTACGGTTCACAGACGACACGCAAAGCATTCGTCACACACCAGGCTCGTGGCAATCAGCGAGGCTTTTCAATTTCTTTACCGTAGCAACAAAAAAAAGTTGTTGGTGAAAAGTGGAGGTTTTGGGCGTCAGATAGCCGCTCGCACGTCAGGCCCGTGTTATGGTTGGCACGGAGCTCTGAACTCGGGCCTCTGAGAATTCCAGCAGGTACAGCTTTGATACCTGGGGTATTAGGTTACTTTTGTTGTCTGGGCTTATCTCAGGCTCGTGTTAAATATGCTGAGTGATCGTAACGCAGTCCCTGCGCTGGCGGAGTCGATGACAGTCGACACGTTTAACTGCAGTGAAGAAGAATCAGCGTGACTGCGGATCTTCTTCGAAGAACTTCATGATCTCTATAAAATTAGGAAAAACCTAAAAAAAAATTAAAAACCTTTACAATCCAATTTCCAGGTTTTCATTACATATGATTTACACGCTACGGAAAAAAGTATTGGGACACCTGACGTTTCCAGAAATATGTGGATCATCTCTGAAGATCTGAAGCACAAAGTTTGAGGCACCCAATTGTATAGAAGGTGGATTATTTTTTTTCTTCACTTAAACTGGCCCTAGACCTGTTTCAGCATGACAATTCCCCTATGCACAAAGCCAGCTCTCGAAGATATGGGTTTGAGTGGAAGCTTTTCTCCTATAGAGCTATTAAACCCTGTTAAACACTTTTTTGGGAAGAATCGGAACGCTGACTATGTGAGCGCCACAGTCCTACTCACTTAACCTACATCAGTACCTGATTTTCCTAAAACCCTTGTGGCTGAATGAATCTCCACAAAATCTAGTGGAACATCTCCATAGAAGAGTGGAGCTTATTATAACAGCAAATTCAAAACGAAGCACATCCAATCTGGTGTCCACAAACTTTTGGAAATATAGTGTACCACTATGTCGCTATTAAATAGTAGCAGAATCCAGCAGAACTTTTTTTCATGTGTAGATGTTTTCCATTGGAATAATATAAGATTTGATTTGCCACTAGGAACCGTTAAAAACAACACATTCCATCAAAATGACCATTACAGACCAGCAGAAAAACAACCACAGTTATAAAAGGTTCTTATATTTATTTGCCAGGGCAGTTAGCAGGCTAACCATCTATTAAGCATGCTAGTAGGCTGGAAAGCTATAAAAATAAATCCTCTGTGACCATGATGAAACGTTTACTGGAAATGAAATGAATCAAATCAAATCATTGACACTGCTTTGATTTATGATCGCGTTCAAGAGGGTTTTTTTTTTCTTTTTCTCTAAACTTGTTTGTTTTCAAATCCGCAAACCAGCTGGGACACTTATATAAAAAGTCTAATTAGAGCTTTTTTCGAGACACTTTCATAATCACTTCCTTCATCAATTTTCCCTGTTTCTGCTGTAACTCTCATTTCTGTCTGTCTTTCTGTCAGTTTTTCCTTTTTCACCTCATTTCTCAGCCAATTAGCCACATTTTTCCTCAAGGCAGAGTCTCAGGAGTCCCTACAATAACTACCGGGAAGTTCAAACCAGAAAAAATCTGGCAGGTGACCGCAGAGTACGCTCTACACCGCAGTACGGCACGAACAAAAGAGCCAACGCATCAGCGTTTAGCCTTTTATGACTCTCCAGAGAGTCTCAAACCCATGCTAGGTCTGATAAATGGGTCTGCAGGAAGAAGGGTAACCTCGGGGGGTGTGTTAGAAAGCAATTTAATGCAGAACTCATCAAACAGGGTGTTTTTCCTTTTTTCAGACAAAAAGCATAAGAACATGTGGATTTTCGATCTTATTTTTTCCTAAAGTTTGGTTTTTTTACTCATTATCTAAAAAAAATCTAAATGTATGATACAATGGATATCAGTGGTGGGCCGTGCATTTGGTACCTGGGCCTTCAGTGAGGACGTACCCGAATTAATCCACCTCTTAATACAGCCGCTATCAAGTCACAATTATAGAAACCATCAATACTTTACAAAAGCACAATATAACAACACAAAAAGAAACAGACCCATTATTAATAGAGGTTTAGATAAAATGAGTCAGCAGTACTGACTCTGAAGGCTCTGGGCAGATTAGATTGACATGGCAGCACATGGAGGCTGAAATCTGAGTTGACAAAAAATCTAACATCCACATACACGTACTGGAAGCAGTGCAGCCGAGAGAAGCGCTATGAAATGAAGAGAATAAACTGTTGGGAATAAATTAATACAATTTCATGGAACAAATATTAGAATTAATGTTAGAAATGTAGGTCAGTGCTCTTGATAGTGTTTAGGCCAGCAGAGAAGACTTTACTGGCCCTGGTGGCCCACCACTGATACATTCAGATAACATGGTCTACATGAATACAAAAAAGCTATCGATATACACCTTATCCCTCATAGCCTATTGCTTACATTGTTACATTATAGCAGCTATAAACAATTTCTCCTGTTTTCTTAGCTAAAGAAGAGCAATAATTGTAGCTTGATGCTCAGAAACCACAGTGTCCTCAGAGTTTCCTGAAATATTTTTTTCTGAATGTAATATTAATGAAATTAGTGATGTGCAATGCTCACAATGCAAGCTCAGGTAAATCAGTGCATTACTACAAATCACAGAATCAACAGCTGAACCATAGAAATTAAACACGTTTCTGTCCAATCAGAATTAGAAATTTGACAGCTGTGGTGCATGCTCTAATTAATATTTTTTTAAAGACCACTGCTAAATCTAAATCTGTTATACAAATCTGATGAACGTTAAGCGAGAATTCCAGACGCTCTAAAATCCCATCCCGAATCTCCCGCTTCATGCCTCAATGCTGAGCAACTCGAGTGAGCACGGCTGGTTTCCCATGCATAGACACGTGCTATTGACACAGATGCACCATGGGATCTGGAGTCGGCCGGGTGCCACGGTTCTCCTTTTACTGTCCAAACATGGCTGAGAAGCAGCGTGCACTGAGGTCAGTCAAAGAAAAGCACGGCTTGATGCTGCTCGCCGCTAGTGATTATTCTCCCTTCCCACCAGAGTAAAAGTGCCTGCCTCGATTTATAAGCTGTCCCTGTAGCCTTACATGCTTATGGCTGGGGAAAGAAAATCATTTTAGATCTGTACACCAGACTTCTGTTAATGCTGCATTGGTGTTATGCAATGGAATGTAGTATGGCTCAGTACGGTTCTAATGGCTAAATGATGGAAGTATTAATTTTCTTAAGGTTCATCTCTGACTGATTGCTTGTTCATTTGATTTTTCAGTACTTTCTGATGGCTCTGTAAGAAATTGAACAAACTACATTTATTTAAACTGGCCCACCAGGGCCAGTAAAGTCTTCTCTGCTCGCCTAAACACTTTCAGAAGCACTGACCTACATTTCTAACATTAATTCTAATATTTGTTTCATGAAATTTAATTAATTTATTAGCATGTTTTCAGGATCTCTGTGTAATTTCTGTGCAAACTGTGGGATTGGACATCCAAAAATAGGTCCAAAACCTGGCTGAACAAATGTTGGCTACTTGATACCTTCTGACACCATCAAATGGACATTTTTATTTTAATTTCATATACAGTAAAAGTGTTTTTTCATAGTTGGGCGAATTTGGGAAGTTTGAATGAATTCAGTTTAAATGCAACTTGCCCAAGTAAATGGCATTTACTCTCAATAAACACCCACCTGAAGCATGTGTTTCAAATGTTTTTGTTTGTTTCTGCAGTGCGTATGAATGGGACAAAGGAAGGCCCCACTTGTATGGACAAAAACCACGGCTGTGCTCATATCTGCAGGGAAACTCCGAAAGGAGGCATCGCTTGCGAGTGCAGACCGGGCTTCCAGCTCACTAAAAACAACCGCGACTGCAAGTGTGAGTAGATCTGTCCCTGTCCTTACAAACTTTTCTTCCCAGGCAGAGCTATACCCTGAGGTACACACTGACTCCCCAGAGGTAAACATTGAGGTACACGTTGACTCCCCAAAGCTGTACATGGATGTACAACAGACTAAGCTACACCCTGACTCCTAAGAGTTAAACACTGAGGTACATACTGACTTCCCACGGCTAGTAGGGGTGGTGTGGGAGAACTTGGGCAGATTGAACACAAGTCGTGCAGCTGCGTTTTGGATTATTTGCAGTGGACGAATAGTTGTTCAGAGGAAGACCTGCCAGCAGAGAGTTGCAGTAGTCCAGTATCGACATATCAAGAACCGAAACAAGCACTTGGGCAGCCTGTGTGGGCAGAATTGGTTAAATCCTTCGAATGTTGTACAGCAGGAATCGACAGGAACGAGCCACATTAGCAACATGTGAGGAGATGGACAGTTGATTGTCCATAGTTACCCCAAGGTTACAAGCAGTGGTTGAAGGGGAGAGCAGAGAGTCATTAAGAGTTATTCAGAGATCTTGACCTGGAGATGAAAAACCTGTGATGACCACCAGGCCTGTTTTGCTGTGGTTGAGTTTTAATTGAGGAGCACCCATCCATGAAGATATGTCCTTCAAGCATGCCGAGAGCCGAGCAGAAGCTGTGGTATTTGAGGGAGCGAAAGAAAAGATGAGTTTGGTGTCATCTGCATAGCAGAAGGAAGAAAACCCTTGTGAGGATATGACTTCACCAATAAAGTGGGTATAGAGGGAGAAAAGGAAGTACACACTGACTTCCCAGTCTTATACACCGAGGTACAAACGGACTCCCCAGTTTTTTACACTGAGGAACACACTGACTCCCCAAAACTATACACTGACTGAGTCAGATCTTGACTTTTCTAGTTGTTAACCATTATGTTTGTAAAGAGTGAAACCTAGCAGGACATAAGGATTTGATCCTACAGGACTGTATACAAGATGATGGCAGAACCCTTTTGTAGGTGATCTGGTGTATAACAAGAGATTTCATTCAATTTCACAATTTCTTCAATCCAAAACTTTCAAATGAATGCATGAACTGGAAGATTCCCAGAAGCTCAAATGCATCACTGTTGTTTACTTTCATTACACTTATGCATTTCTTTATTTTATTAAACCTTTAATAAATAGCCTTTCTACCCTCCAAGCACACTTTCCCAGTCCATGATTACATCTCAGAACATTCTTGCTAGTCCTAAACTTATGCATTATATATTGTCGGTAATCACCTACGATAGTATGCCTCTGAGGTAGAACTTTTCGGTATTTGCTGTGTCATGGAGTTCATGCTGTCAGCCCCGTCTGGGTCTGTTAGATGGCCTAGTTGAAGAACACTAAAGCAGAAGTGTTATTCTACTCCTTGAAAAAGAGCATGAGAGGAGAGATGGAACAGTAAAAAGGCATGTGGAGACAAAGCTGTGGTGTGTTGTTGGTGCGTGGAGACAAGACCCTGCTCTCCTTCTGTCATCAGCTGCCGGCTCAAGTTGACACACATTTCAATCTCACCTCTGCAGAATGAAAAAATGTTCTCAGGAGACTTTTTAATACTCTGTGTTTTGCTGGTTACAGGTTAACCACAGAGGAGCATTTAATTTCTAAAGAAGCACTTCAAAATTCAAGAAGATATTTCATAGAGAGCACTCGAATATAATTTGCAATAGTGCAGGTTATGTGGAATATTTGTGAGTGTTATTAATGTATCTAGAAAATGAAATGGTGGCAAATTTAACTCCCCATTCACCACAGATTCCATATCAGTGTTTCAAATTCTCAGGTAGAGATTGAATATTGGACTGGTTAACAGATTTAATCATCAGTATGAGAGAGCCATTATTGGCATCAAATGTGACCTTTTTAGCTTTGTTTTTTATTGTATTCTGACAAAAATGTACGTTTCCGTATAAATGTTTTGGTTTTGCTTACATTGTACGCAGTAGCATGGTTATGTTGAACGTCAGTTACAATAGTTTGTGCTTCATCTGGTTACATTTCTTTAATTCTGTTTATTTTCATCTGTGGCTTCCTCAGTGACCTGTAACTATGGTAATGGCGGTTGTCAGCACATCTGCGAGGAGACAGACCATGGGCCACGCTGTTCTTGCCACATGAAGTTCGCCCTGCACTCTGACGGCAAGACATGTGTAGGTAAGTCATGGATGTTTATTTCCTGTGGGTCTACCTAGCCAGGTAAGGCCTGGTTCTATCTACTCCCCTCACTCTTTTCCTGTGTTGTACTTTGCCTGGTTTTTATCTAAACTACTTAGCCAGTTAGGACCAGGTTCTGGTTATTTCCTGGTCAGGTAAGACCAAAATCAAGACCCTGGCTGGCTCCTGACACAGGGCTGGCTTACCCGTACAGGGAAGTCTTAGATGTTTCCCAATTCCTGATTCTATCCCAATTATCCTGTTTGCTTGGTCAGGTAAGACCCAGTTGTGGTCCAAAACCAAACCCCCTCAGCCTCCTTTCCTAGGAGCCTCCTTTCCTAGGTGCCTCCTTGCATAGTTCTATTTCTTTATTTGATACTTGACTCAGGCAGGGTAAGTCTTTGACCTGCTTCTCATCTGGTTTGTATCTGGTCAAGAGACACACCCTATTCAGGACTTCAAATTGACCTGACCAGGTTGTTTCTAGTTAGGCAAGTAAGGCCTTTGTTTTGTTTTTTTCCTCTGTGTGGCCCCTTATTTCATCTGATCTGATTAGCCAGGCAAGATTCAGTTTTGTTTCCAATTAACTTTTTTTAATACATTTCAAGAATTCTTTTAAAGGAGGAATCAGTAAAATGTGCTTGATAGTGCGGTAACAGCCGCAATAAATCAGTACTTCAAGTAAGACCTGCGATCATCAGACTTTCATACAGTAGAAAAGGTTCATATTTAAAAAATGAATTGCAAAATGGGATCCTCTTAATTAACCATTTTGTCAGTGAAGATTTACAACTGAACAAGTTTAAGGCTTAACCTCTGTCTAATCCCAGATTAAACCTAATGCTGTGGTGAGTATCTTAAAAGGACTCTATTCAGCAGGACTTATTTTAGCCATCTTTGAAGTGTTCTGTTTATGTGAAGTGTCTAAGTATGGCAAAGTGGTATATAGCTGCTTTTAATGGTGATATTAAAAGTCAAACTGGATCCCAAATCAACACTGCATGACCCTTTCACTGGGTTCAGTATGTGCCTTTGAGTCCTTGGGCACCGGATGAGCGATGGGTTGTTCTTGCAAAGCCATTTTAAGTGTTCCACAATGTGCTCATTGTCCAATTGTAACGCTCCATTTCGATCCATATGTTCCAGTTACCATTAGTCTAGTCACAAAAAATAAATAAGTGGAATCCAGGGAGTCATAAAAATGAAAGCTGACTACACAATCACTTACTCACCAGATTTGAGTTAAATATATTTGATAGCATGTCAGACATATGCAGAGAAACTCAGCCAAAATTGGAGCCGTGCCTCAGCTTGCTTTAACCCAGTACAGCAGTCACCCCGCATGAAGCTTTTATTACTCAATCTTGCTTGTTTGATTTGCTACCTTCTGACTTTTCATTGCCTTTTCTCCCTTTTTATTCCTGATGCTGGTAATGTGCAATGTTAGGAGCCAAGTTTTTTAAACACAAAATCTCTGCTCGGTGATGGATTTATAAAACCTAGGGACTTGACAAGGCTTTGGACTCTTTGGCCATCCAAGCCAAGTTTGTTGTTTATACAAGCATGCATGCTGGTTTTTTTTTTTTTTCCATCTCGTCTGCTTAACAGGCTGCACTGAAAACCCTCATTCTACAGGAGGGTAAAGTTTGGAGCCAGTCACCTCTTCTGTAGCCAAATGCAATATGCAAATGCAAGTCATATGTACTTCCAAACTAATTTTTGATTGACACATATAATTACAAAGCAGCAAACTAATACACACAATTCTACTATTGTTTGGTGTTTTGTAGCTTTCCTTGATTGTACAGTGGTTTGGCTAGCCTTTTCCTTTCTCCCTCTCTCTTTGTTTCTGAATGGATTGAGCCAGACACCCTATGATTAGCTCCCCGATTTGTTTCAAGCAGGTCAGCCACTCCGCAATTGAGACGACACGGAGGGCCAAAGGGTCACTCAGCCTCCACAGGAATCTGTAAGAAAGAAGGAGATGTTATTAACGTATCCAGTCGGAGTCTGGGAGTGACAGCGAGGCCGCATCAGATGAAGAAAGAGACTCAGATAAATGGTTTTTAAAGATCTGGAAAACATAGATGTAACCTCAGTAATCACTGTAAAGATGGCCAACCCTAAATCTGTTTTCTCTGGTCAGCTGTTTGCGTGTTTGGAAAGAGCTGGACTGTATTTCTCTCAGTCAGCTTGTATTTCTGTCGTTCTGTTCACCAATGTTTCACTCAGTCCATCTTAACTGTCCATAAATCAGTCTCTCGGTACAGTGTTTCCACAATGCGGTCGCTAATTTTATTTGTCCGTGATGGATCCGTGTTAGTCAGTCAGACGAGCAGTGTTTCTGTTGGCTCAGAGACGTCTTAACCTGATGGCTTTTTAAATGAGACCACATCCTAAAACTATCTCGGTTCATAAAATCAGCATGAAATTGAGATTGTTTTGTGGAACACAAGCGTTCATAGCACTTTTCCAGCCGACATGCGGTACACCACAGTACAATTACTAATGTGTACACAGAACCATCCATACCATGCTCAAGTGAATGTATTTAGTTCCTATTACATAATAGTACCCATGGTAGTAGTAGGAATTCTTTGGAAGTTTCACGTGAGAGCTCAGGAAAGACTATTGTTGCCAATTCGAGGAGTAAAATATAGGCACTTCGATATCGAACGTATTTTATTCATTAAAAAGAGGCACAATGTAGCCATCCAATCAATACCTTACAATTAATTGTAACCAGAAATCAATACCTTCTAATAATGTTTTCTCATATTTAATGGCAGTCTATTATTATTTTTTTTTTCTAGTAACGAACGTTTCGTTCTTTTCGAACGATTCGTTTATGTGACTCAGAAGAATGAGTCGTCTCAAAGAGTGATTCGTTCATTTTCTACTGGATATGCACTTATTGAAAATGTAACATTTTATTTTATTACTGAAGGAACAAATGAACTTTTACGACTCAAAAAAGATTTGTTCATCCGATGAACAAGATTCAAAGAACCGAGTCACTAAAATGATCCGATCTTCCGATCACTTACCCACACCTACTGAAGACTGCTATCTTGTACTTTGAGTTAAGGGGTAATTCCTGGGGGCTTTCGAGTGGTGCAACAAAAAGGTATTTTCCCTATTAACATGAGATATTAAGTCTGAATCCCTTTTATTGGTTTGAGGGAGAGTCTTTCCTGTTTATTCAGCGACCAAAATCAAAAATGATATGAGCAAAAATGTATGAAAAAGATAACAGGTTTCACATGGTTTATGCTGCGGTGTGATGTAGTATGGATTTACATGTATCAGAGGAAACCTGTAGCCCTTCTTGGGTTTGGTAACTGTTGTATAGTAGTGAAGAATTAGCTAGTGGGTAGGAACTGGGAGAAACAGAGTGAACATTCACAGTCAAGCTTCATTTTTTTAATCATCATCTTTATGGTACTTTGGTTCTAACAGTCTTATTTAGATGTTGTAGATTTAAACACATTCAAAATGACACACAAAATGTGAGGTCATGGATTCATTACCTTCCTCATTTTGGATGGTCTACAGCTCTTTCATTTCATTTCTTTCCTTTTGTCTTCGTATTTTCCAACAGAGCAGATTCTTAGAAACGAGTGTAAAAACATCAGCACACATCCACCTAATCGCTCACACCAACAGATCACTGTTTAATATGCCAAGACAGAATAGGAAAACAATTACAGCAGCATGAAAACATTTTCCCTCTGTGAGCTCAGACAAATGAGAAATCCTGCAGCCCGCTTTTTCGCTCTCAAGTCGTCTGTTTCGTTCTGCGCCCCATGGATTTACCACTCCACCGTTGCCGAAAGTAGCCATCGAGTGACATTGTCTACCCAACAGGTTAAGACAGAACCCTAAACGATACCGTTATGAGGAATACAACATCTCCTGATTCATGTCTACCTCAGTAAAGCTGCTCTCGTGCTATCGAGCAGGATCCTGGGAAAGCATTTCTAAAGACAACAATAATTCAAGTTCTATTCTAAATGTAATGAATGTAAAGAACGATTTGGATTGTTCCGGTCTATAAAGCCGCGTGATTAAAAGTCTAGCTATTTCTATAATGTTCTTGTAAATGTTTGACATGTCTCAGGAGGTTGCTTTGGAAAATCAGCAAAGTCTGAGCTAGAGCTGAAGCTGCTACCAGCACATCCACGTTCCTACCAGGTGTCTTGTTGCGTTAGGATCACGGCAAGCCAGCAAAAATGTCTCAGCTCGGGAAGAATGGGCGTGTTTTCTGTAATGCTTTGGGTGAGAAGATATGCTGGAAATCATTATTTCTTCTCTGCGATTAGTAAATTCTCATCTATCAGACTTACGCAAATGTTAATAACAATAAAGTGCGTTTAAAAAAAACCCGATGTTTTGCACTTCTTCCCCAAAACTGTACCGAAATCAAACCGAACCACGACTTAAAAAGCGAGGTACGTACCGAACCGTGAATTTTTTGTACCGCTGTGTAAAGCTGCTAATAGTCTAATCGAATAAAAGCCTATCCCTATCAGTGTATTATATGCTAGCGCTCTTGCTAGCTTCTGCAAAAGGTTAGCCTGGGCGGCAGCTGATGTCCTGAAGTGTGATGGATGAAATCGTTTTCTGTCAAAATGTCGAAAGATCTGTTGTAACTAATGACTAATTTGCCATGTGGTGGTTTTCCTCTCAGCCTGCTGCCTTTTTTTTGTTTGTTTGTTTGTTTGTTTGCGCTAAGTGCACCGTGTGAGGCCTGCTCTTACTCGTAGGCTCGCATTAAATGTCGCACGCTAACTGCATGATTGCTCTCGTAAGTGCAGCTCTCACTAACACAAATCCGAATGCGTCCGCCTGTAACTCATTTGCTCCAAACTGTGACAAGTGCAACCTCAAGGCCCTTTATTGCTATTATCAGGGTGACGCTGTAATCTCGAGCAGGCTAATCAGGTTAGGGATTAAAAAGAGATGGGTCATTACTGAAAACAGATGAAATGAAGTAAAAAAAAGTTAACAAATGAAATGTCCAAATAGGTGGGTGAGATTGGGGGGGGGTACAAAGAGCAGATTGGTTAGACGTGGTCACATGATTTCTGTCTCCTCACACTTTGGCATGTGGATGAACGTTAAAGTACTAAATCCATGTTTTTCTTTACAATCTGTGTGTGTATGTCTGTGTGTGTGTATATGTATGTATGTCTGTGTGTGTGTGTATATGTCTGTGTGTGTGTGTGTGTGTGTGTATGTGCAGAGGAAAGGAGTATCCAGCAGCAGCTACATCAGCCACAGCTGTTACCCAATGGTAAATATCTGTAAAATATCTGTCTCTTTAGTTCCAATCCTATTCGGCTTTACTCCTTTTGGTGATGCTGGAACTCTAACCGAGCGGAAATGCTCATAATCTTTAGGTGAAATGTTACCAGTTTAGATGACGTCACCCTTTTAGTACGTGGGGGGGAAAAACACGCTTTTATATTAAGTGCCAATATTTATTTCTCAGGCTACGTTTATAGATCCGGCGACTCTTTCGGAACTGACGTCCATAGCAGCATTGTTGAATCATTCCATGTAGGAGTGTTTATTAAAATGTATTCCAATAATGTCCACCACTCTTCCTAATGATCAAGAGAACCAAGAGATTGGACACTTTTTTTTCTTCTCGTGCTTGGCCTGAAACCTATACTACAAATCATTCCCATTATAAAATTCCAATAACCACCGTGTTTCTGCTGAGGTTCAGGACTAAACAAAAAAAAAAAAGCAAAATATTACTGAAGACATTGGACTCATGTCCACTTGGTGCTTTAGTAGCAGGATCTACAGCATGTCCTTAGCATGTTTTAAGGTGCACGTGTCGTCACCAAAGACTCCGAGAGATACGAGTCCTTACCATGCACATGAGGACGTTTTCTTTCCACCTTTCAAAATATTACTTGGCAGCCTTTTACGTGACAGCACAATGTTCTGGATCCATCATCTAGACGTATTCTTGAGCTGGTCAAATTTCCAGCAATGGAAGTAAATGGATTATTAAGAAAAAAAAAAGAAAACTCCATCCTGATCAACCAAGATCACTATTTTTGTTATAAAATTTCTAGTTGACTTCAAGATGGATTTAGACAGTAATTTATATTAACACTTGTCTACTACAAGGACCACAGGTTGCATTGCACACCACAGGTCACATTTTACAATGATTAACTGTAATGAATGGACATTAGGTGTTTTGAATAAGGATGGGCTTAATTTTTAGTGTGGTTCCTCTCAAGGTTTCTTCTCAGGAAGTTTTGTCTCCACCACATTCGCCATTGGCTCACTCAGTAGGTACAAACATACAATTATAAGGTTATAACAACGTATACATTGTTTAATTGCCGCTTTATCTCCGTCAAGTTGCTTTGAGACAACTTCCGTTGTAAAAGCGCTTTAAAAATAAAAATGAATTGAATTCGCTGAGGTAAATTTTCACACTTTACCCACAACGCAGTTCGACTGAATACTGATTGAAGAACGCGCTGGAGTGTTGTAGTCCTTCATTCTACTGTCCAACTGTTTGTCACTGCAACGTCATCGATGTAGAACTAACCGAGACGAGTCTCATCTGCATCGTGTAGCTGCGTTGCATCCTGGGAGTCACTATTTCTACACTGGATTTCTCATTTAAATAAAGTTAAGTGTCGCTGAAAAAAGTCGTGAGCAATACAAGCGCCCCTTTGTGATGTTAGCATGTCCCACAACCGTTAACTTCTCACAAGAATAATGAAGTATAGCACCAACCAGCAAAGTGTCGGCAGATATATTTCAGTATAAAGATATTCAGTGTTTCGCGCTCGATTTTTTTTTTTTCTTCACGTTGAGTCAGTCGATTGATTAATCCAAACAGGTAAAAAGATAATATTACCGAACACACTGTTTGCGCAGGACTCAGCGTTAGCATGTTGATTCTTCCAGTGCTTGTTTGCTGGCTTGTTTCCATTTCCTTACTCTGACCTTAACATGAAGACAACCTTTGTGTAACTCGTCCAAGTCTCTCCACAATTTGTCAGCAGCATGTTATCTGTCAACTCGTCCTGTTATTTTTCTCATTCAGAAAGACTTTCGCCACTTTCGAAAGGAACACGTATGTTTTCACAGCAGCCTTTTAACATCACAGCAGGCTTACAGCAGGCTACCGGATCGGGTCGCGCCTATTCAAGCCTCGTGCCAAGGGCTTGTCATATTTACCAAAAAGCTTTACCTCGGAATGCATGTTCTGGACTTGTTTCGAGAGATTCATTAAGCGTTAGCGCCAACTTTCTGCAACTCTGAGCGAATTCCTGAAGTAAAGCCGGGCTCTGTGGAGAGTTTCGTTCAAACACTCGGACTTTTCCAATCATAACGGTAATACAGGCGAACGCTAAGGGGCTCGGCTTTTAGGAACAAATGAGGAGTTTCGACGAACCGGTGCAACCTTTTTATTTTGTTTTCTGCGTATTTGTTGCTTTAGGCTGAGCAGTTGGTCTTGGCTTTGCTTTAGTTTTAGTCAATAATTAATCAACTTTCTACTGTAGACATTTTGCAGAGGTTCCAAAGGGATTTGTCCTGTAGATTACAAAAAAAAATCAGGAACGCTTACTGTCAGGAATCTTGTTGATTCTTCTTTTTTGTTGGTTTTCCCAATTCTCAAGATTTTTGATTCTCAATTAGTTAATATACATTATATGGACAAAACTATTGAAACACCTGGCCGCAAGATTGCTATGTGCTCCTTTTCATACATCCCATTCCACTCTACTGGGAAGATGATCCACTAGATTTTGTGGAGATTTGTGAAGATCCATTCAGGCACAAGGGTTTTAGTAAAGTCAGGTACTGATGTAGGTGAGGTGAGGAGGCCTGGGGTGCAGTCGGCATTTACATACATCCTGAAGGTGTTCAATAGGGTTGAGGTCAGAACAGGAGATCTTCCACATACTGTACAGCCATCCCATGTAATGCATATCTTCATGGAGCTGGTTTTGTGCACAAGCTGGAACAGGTTTGGATCTCCTAGTTCAAGAAAATCCTATACAAATGTGTTTGGGGAAGAACATCAGGTAGCCAAATACTTTGGAAAAGTTCAGTCCATTTACTTTATCAAGAACAAAACAAATTATTCTTATGT
Source organism: Silurus aristotelis (assembly GCF_946808225.1). NCBI lineage: Eukaryota > Metazoa > Chordata > Actinopteri > Siluriformes > Siluridae > Silurus > Silurus aristotelis. The sequence goes on from NC_139592.1 coordinate 22,859,018, forward strand.
AAATATTGGTACCACATGAAAAGTTTTCGTCGTTCTGTCAGAGTTCATTCCTGGTTCTCATCTGTATCTCTGATGCTGTTTCCAACATTCACTATTGAAAAAGAATAGTGCTCAAATATTCATATCTGTATTCATTTCCATCTAGAACCATTTGTTTAATGTACACATTTTCACTTCCATCTATAGTCCTACATTAATAGGCCAATTTTTTGGTAAAATAGCTCTAGTAGACCAGGTTTCTTCTGTGGTTCTCACACTGGGAACTCTTGACTCAGCTCTGTTTCATAAACACAAGGATTACTGGATAATTAGCCAACACTGTTGAAATATTTGGGAATCCAGTCAGATTTGTGGTGATAGAAGCATCCAAATGGCCATTTTTTCCCCCCAATTACACTGAAGACCAAACGCAAGAGGGCAGAAGTTAATGGAGGACCAGTAGAGGAAGTAAATAAATGACTAAATATAAACAGACAGAGGTCTCGTTCCTGGTTTATAACGCGCATAAACATGATATCTAATATTTGTTTAAACTTTAGCGGTCCATCTAAGTAGTTTTTCCTGGAATGTTGTGTAAGTTCCTCTAAACCAAAGCCTGCAGAAACGGGTCAAGCGTCGTTTCGATCGTTCTCACTCATCAAATCGCTTATGCAATTCAGTAAAGGAAAAAAAGCTCATGCACACGCCAACAGCAGATCAGTAATCAACGTACTGTAAATGTTTTGTCGCGCTCTGCCCAATTGATCAGCAGTCACTGGATTGCTAAGCGTTTTTGAAGCACGCCATGACACCCACTCGGAGTGCTTTCTTTATTCTGTTTCAGCCTGCCAACATCCCTCTCTCTCTCTCTCTCTCTCTCTCTCTCTCTCTCTCTCTCTCTCTCTCTCTCTCTCTCTCTCTCTCTCTCTCTCTCTCTCTCTCTCTCTCTTCTCTTTTTTCTCTTGCTCGCTTTCTGACTCAGAGTTAATCAGTTTAAAAAAACATTTGCTTTTGCATGTATTGCTAAATACATTTCAACATATACCATATGGACAAAAAGTCGGGACACCTTTTGGATGCCAGTTTTATATTAAATTGAAATAAGAGACCTAAAAACACAAATCCAGCTTCTATAAGATAAATGGGTTGGACTGCAACATCTCCTGCTCTAGAGTTTAAACCCTACTGAACACCTAAATGTGAACACTGGTTCACTGAATCCCTTGCAAATCAAGGAATCTCCACAAATTTCCACAAAATCTATTGCAACATCTTCCAATAGTGGAGCTCCAGAGTGAAGCTTATTATAAATGGAAATTGAGACTAAATGTGGAATGAGATGTTTAAAAAGAAGCACACACCAATCTTATGGTCAGGTGTCCACAACCTTTCTGTCCATATAGTGTTTGGTGTAGCATTTATCGTTATTGCTTATTTCATGTTCTGGGATGTCTGTGCAATGAATTTTATGGAGTTTTGTGAGGAGCTGCATCAGGAACATGCTTTGCGCTTTACAGGGGTAAATCAGCATTGAATTTTACTACAAGATCAGTAAAAAAAAAATCATTATGTATATATACAGATGATAAAAATATTAACATGTTGGTTGAAAACATCTTAAAATGTGATGTTCATCCACAAGTATTTGAGAGCTGAATAATATCCAAACAAGTGACATGGACCAAAAAAAAAACACAATTTTTATATATATATATATATATATATATATATATATATATATATATATATATATATATATATATATATCGGTTTTTTTTTTAGCTTTTGTTTCTGGAATATTCTGTCCCTTTATTACTATTTCTCAACCCAGAACAAATCTTTCTGTTTTCGAAAACCGCACTAGCGGCATGGAGAGCGGGAATATATCATGGACTGGAATTCTGCTGAGTTTTTTGTTTGTTTTGGTTGAAATAAAGTCATGGGGCAAATTTATTACTGAATAAAATTTAAAAGCCCTAGTAATTTTAGTGCAGTGTATTTAAGCGCACTGCTTCTTCTTGTGTGAACTCGGTTCCTGTGCTGTGCTAAAATGTTAGCCTTTACCTAACCTTTATCTTGCCTCATATCTACAGGAATTTTACATGATACACTGATAAAAACATCACAGTAAGTATTTAAGTATTTGGTGTAACAGACAGATAAACAATAAACTCGTGAATCTTGAACAAACTCATTTTGCAGCACAGATCGAATAGTTTCTCATCTCTGTTGTGTTTGTCTTGGCACCAAACACACTGTAGTCATGTGATGTGTAGTTTAATACACAAAATTGCAGCCAGAGTACCAAATAATAAGACCAGGAAAAGAAGCGGTTGTATCAGGGCTACTTTGATACGTCTGAGTGAAATCTGATCCGAAAGCAACATACACTTTCAATGACTCTTGCTAATATTAACGTCAACGTGTTTTTGCTATAATCCACATTTTTTCACTCTAAATCCATATGCATACCACAATTCAGTTCTGGATTGGATTCAGTTTTTAACCGTACATATCTAACAGAGCGTATATTTTCTCATTTGAACGTTTCCTTGAAATAATCCTAAAAATTCCAATATACTGCTGTGAGGTTCCGCCTTTTCATACCCTCACTGGACACACGTCCCTGTTTGATTTCTGATGTGGTTTTGATTTTCCCCGAAGCCTCTTCATTAGGAGTCGTTCAAAACAGATCGTATTGCAGTCAAAATATAAATTAATCTACTATAAGGGAAAAAAAAAAAAATAGGATCTTACCTGATCCGTCGGCATAGCGTTCGTATTATTTCTAGCCGGTGCACGTCACATTCAGGATTCGCTTTCAGCTACGGGATTTAGGATTGAGACAAATTCGCAGGTTTTAAGGCTCTTTTAGCAGCTCGTTTTGGGACTTGAACTCTCTTGGTGATGGTGGTAAAGAAAGCGATGCAGCAGTGCTTTAATCTTTTTTTTTTACCTGTACACTTGCCTGTTTAAGCTAACAAGCTGTCAAAGCTTCACTTTTTATGCTAATTCCAGCGTCAATGCCATTTTGCTGATACTCGTTGTCAGTCCAGAGTTTGCGCTGTATCCTTTTGCCGCTGGATTTTGTATTATAAGACGCTAAAAACGAGCGCTGGAAAAACTGTGTTCCCCCTGTGACATCAGCTCAACACCCACAGGAAGACTAAAACTACTGGTAGTCCCCAAGTTGCGATGCTTGGACCCTATTTTTTTTCTCGATCTTACAGTGATGATAGCGATACAAAGAAATTGTTTAGATATTTCAATTTTTTGAGCCATTTTTATTTTTTTGTATGATATGTTAGGATGCTGCCAGGATGTACTCGTCTCCCGCATTGTGAGAAGCCACAACTCTTGCCAGCGGTCGACAGAGTTCAGTTGTCTCCGTGTTAGAGTGCGTGTTTTTTTGGTGTTTCAAAGCCCAATTTTAGCTTTAGTCTCTTTCTCCTTTTTTATCTGCATCGCTGGATGTGCTTAATTATTAACTCATTACAGTAAACTACCCTATACTGATCACTATTCTTTAAGACTCCTGGGTAGGCTAGGCCATGACAACCTGTGTTAGCAAAATAGCACCAGAATCACTCATTATGTCACAGTCGATATTGTCAATTTTGTCAACAATATCGATTTGTCGATATTGATATATTTCATGCAAGTGAGGTTTGATTCTTCATCTTCACCGAGACCAAGGTAATGATGTCATCACCAGTATATTTCGTGACAAATCTAACTAGTGTGTGTGTGTGTGTGTGTGTGTGTGTGTGTGTGTGTGTGTGTGTGTGTGTGTGTGTGTGTGTGTGTGTGTGTGTTCAGAAACGTGTGCGGTGAATAATGGAGGCTGCGACAGCACGTGTCACGATGCTCTAACAGGAGTGCGCTGCAGCTGTCCGGTCGGATTCACTCTCCAACCCGACCGTAAGACCTGCAAAGGTAATACACTAAACACACACACACACTGTTACACACTTATGCACACAACATACACATCACGTGTCTTTTTTTTAATGCCGTTCTTTTTTTAAGTTAAAACAAAAGAAGACAAATTGCTGGTAAAACAAAGTCGGAGCTCAGCTTTGTGCCTGCAGGAGGACTTATTTTGTCCAGATGATGACAGTCCCTTCCGGAGATGGTCGCCTCGTATAGAGGGACGATTCACTCGTAATCAGAGCCATCTTTGCGAATTTGCGACCAGAACGGAGCTGGTGACATATCGATCTCTTCTGGCGAGAAGGCTTACTCCAGACAAACCACAAACTTTCAGGCGCCTCTTTGTATTAAAATCTGCATCCTGTTCTGAAATGTTCCACAAGTTACGGCCCAAACTATTTTCGACACCTGCCCTTCCCAGCCATACGTGGTTCTTCTTATATATATATATCGGAGGCACACAATTGTATCGTATGTCCTTGGATGCAGTTGCATGAAATTCCACCTTCAAACCTGTTCCAGCATGACAATAGCACAAAGCCAGCTCCATGAAGGTATGCTTTACATGGGCTAGAGTGGACGATCTCCTGCTTTAGAGCTACTGAACACCTTTGGGAGAAATGTGAACGCTGACTGCACCCCAGACCTCCTCACCTACATTAATAGCAGAATTTACCAACACCCTTGTGGCTAAAAAAAATCTCACAAAAATCTCCCCAAAATCCAGTAAAAAACACACACTTTTTTCTCATGTGTCTCAATGCTTTTGTTTTTTTATAATGTCTACAGGATTGTGCTCAGAATATGGAGTTATGATATTTTTGGATACACTGGTTAAAAGATTCAAGCGGTTAAAATTGGGATTATTATTTGGGAGACTGAAATTTATATAAAAATGTCCAGTATACAGACGATAAAGGATTGATGACTGTGGAAACAAGACAGAAACTGCCATTTATCTATCCTTATTTAAACTGTAATTACACTTACAGCTCATGGATTCCACCATTTTGTCCAAATCAAAGTTTAATCAACATGTGCACTCACTTTTTTTCTGGAAGTTTTAGTACTATTTATTGATATGCATCTAGTGTTTTTTTTTTATATTGTCTTTGTTCCTCTCATTTGAACTCCCTCAATTTTCTCCTTCGCAATCCAAAGCTCTCGAATCATTTCTATTCCAGACATCGACGAGTGCCGCACGAGTAACGGCAGCTGCGATCAGATTTGCCGGAACACGGTGGGAAGCTTCGAGTGTAGCTGCCGCAAAGGCTACAAGCTGCTCACGAATGAGAGGACCTGTCAAGGTAGAAACACACGTTGCATAATTCCAACCATGAATTTACCAGTTTCCCGATTAGGTGGAATCTCTTTGGTATGAGACATTGAGGTGACAAACCCAAACGATTGGCTAATGTTTTCCTTTGCCACATCTGGTCTAGTGGTTGTTTAATTCCGCAATGCTAACTTTAGGTGGAGGAAAATGGTAGAAAATTTTCCATCCCCTCGAGACCACCAATAAATGTAATGTATGCAGTGGATATTGAAGTTTGAAACATTCAACTTGCTTTGCTAAATGACCAACGAAGCTAGCATGGATCCAAACACAGTGAGTATTGGGTTATTTATTTTGTCTTTTACTACTCAGTTTTAGAATATATATATATATATACAGTATATACAATGTTGATATTGTTATGAATCAGGTTTGCGTGGCAGGCAAACGTAGCAGTGTATTCTCCGGTCTTCACTCACGAATCTGCCCTCGTCCATACACCCGCTGCCACGTACTGTGTATATATATCTCTCTCCAGAATATGATGTTTTTACTAAAAGGTTTGTCATGTAATTTATGTCTTTGTTGACTATTTAAATAGCACTTTTAAATAGCATTTTTTTTTCCCTTTTTTTAATGTTGGTGTGTAGCAGTTGCGAACTACATAGCTAAAAGGTCAGGATGTCAATCCTAGGTGTGGCTCTACAAAGCATCTTACGACCCAGTTCACCTCACACACCAGTAGTCAGGACCCTCCATTTAACCCCCTTCCTCCTGCCCTACATACAGATTGAGGTACTTCCGAAGTGAGACTATTTCCCTGGCTTGGTGCCATTAAAGTGCTGGAATAAATGCTCGGTAGGAGAGCAGGAACTTGGACATTGAGCAAACAGAGGATCACACTGGGCCATGCTGAGCTGAGCTGCAGGTGTTGGGAATTAGTGCAAGCAATCTTCTCGGCCTCCCCAGCACACACATCTGGCGGCCTCAGAAGAGCAAAAAAGCAAAAGCCTTCAGAGTGAGAAGAGCGAATGGAAATAAAAGGAGTAAGAAGAAGGGAGCAGAACAGAGGGCACGTCTTGCCTGCTGTTTTGTCCTTTTTGTGTGGTCGTTAGTAAGCATATTGAGGTAATCAAGAACTTCAGTATTTTCAGGCGTGGAGTTCCAAGCTGTTTCTGTTTCCTTTCACTCGTTCTGTCTGACGTTCTTTCCTTTGTTTTTCGATTTCCTAATTTCCCTGGAATGCTCCCCGTATATCGTGCCACAGATTTTTGTTGGGTTTGATTCATTCGCACACGTCAGTTTGAGAGTCATGTGTTAGCGCTGATGCCCTCGAACAGAGTCGAACCCGGCTAAAACCAAGCTGCCAATCACCCCGACCACACACTCCTCTTTAAAACCAAGCCATCTAACTACTATGTTCAAACTCTAGAGAAAAGCGGCCGCAAACTCTTCCTGTTTTCCTTTCTTGTCTTCTTGTATATACTTATGGACTTGAACTTGGTGACATCGTGGAACATTTAAGAGATTTCGTTTCATTAGAAGTTGCAGTCTCAGTCTGTTTCCTTTATTTACAGTCATTTGTGACTATGAGTTTATGATCGCCAGAAGTAGTGACTGCAAAACCCTGACATCCTTTTCCTCATATCAGACCTATCATTTGGACCAAGCATCTGGGCTCCACCCAGACTTTTTCTCCATGACCTGTGGTTGTTTTCTTCCCCACCAGGCCCACGAGTGAGATTGTGGGAACATCGTCAGCGCTTGAAACGAGCTGCTGGATATTACCTTTCTATGCTCATCTGAGACCTGCTGTTTTCCTTCAACTGAAACGGGGGGATGTTTTGGAAATAAAATAGGGCTTCGTATGTGTTCTTCTACCAGATCTTCTAGAACTTTTCTACCATCCCAGAAAGATGCTTCCAAAAAGGAGCTTTTCTGCGTATCTGTCTGAGCGATTTTCTTACTTAACTACATTTTGAGAAATCAGTCGTTCCTTTTTATTTATGAGGATAAAAACTTAACCGGTGAAACACGCAGCGAGTCACCAATCAGGATCGAGCACTCGCTCTGTTTTACACGTGTTCTGATCGGCGCTTGGTGCATCTACTGATCACCAACAAACAGTTCAGCATCAGTTCAACATCAAGCAGAACATTTTTGAGGAATAAATGATGAAGAAACTCCAGACTCAAACACGTGACCTCATTTGGTCAATTTTTTTTTTAAAGTAGTTGAAAAGAAGGTTTTGGGTTCATGATGATTGTAATAAAACTCAGTGTTTGAGTCATTAATATCATTTTATTAATAGATCAGTGTGCTGAGAGTCACATTCGAGTCTTTTCACATCAACTGAGGTGATTAAGTAAAGAGTCTTGTGATAAAAATGATAACAGGAACATTATAGTTATAATAAATCACTACTTTGGATACTTAAGTACATTTGAAGGCACAAACCTTTGTACTTTTACTCAAGTGAAAGTTTAAAGGGACTCTTTTACTGAAGTAATAATTTACGGAGTTTATACTTAAATCTCAAGTATATGGTTTGTGTACTTTGTCCACCACCCAGAAATAAAGATGCCTAGAGTTTAAAACTAAGTAGGTTTGTGTGGCAAGGGGTCTTAGCAGTGGGGGTGTTCAAAGTATTGTATGCTGTTGTTATCATTGGGAAGTGGTAGGTGTGGGCTGTCAGGGGAAAAAACTCTTATCTTTATCCTGTTCTCCACACAATGCTTCTTAAGTGCACCCTAAGGTGAGAGGTCAAACAAATTCGCTTAGCTCAGGGGTTTTCATCTATATTGTTGCACTGTTGGGGATTTCCCAGCTTTCACACACCTAATTCAATTCATCTGGGCCTGATTTTATTAGGCCTATATATGTATCAGGTATCTTAATAAAAGCTCCCTGGAAGATTTGGGGAACCCGTAAAAACTACAGAAGGCTAATAAATTAAAAGGAAATCTTGGTGGTTCTGGTGCGGGAAGTATTTTATTGTTTCGAGTCCAATTCTCTTGTCCACTTATATGGAAACATCACTGCGAATCAATACAAAGTTCTGATCACCTTGTGGTTTCTTTTAACTGCCGAGGGTGAAAATGTTAATTGTACTCAGTACTGCTATGGATTACAGAGTCAACAAAGCTACTGAAAGTAAACTATTAAAAAATCTCTTGCAAGTGTTTGAAAACCACAATAAAAGTAAAATGATCATTGCTCATCATTGCTCCAGGACATTTTTAGGACAAAGGCACAATAAAGTTGCTCCGGTGCCTCCACCAGAGACTCGCTCTGTTTACAAGAAACTACTTTATCTATTCACATTTACACACAATCACCTTTAAATCCCCCTGTATTACTGTCCCCTTGCTCCCAGTGTTCCTGACACTTCTGGAATATGTCCTGGAAGTCTTCTTTCCAAAGCGTGTCAAGCACCTTCTGTGATTTACACTGGATCTCCACAATGGTGTCAAAATGGCGACCTTTGTGCTTTTATCTTCGGGGGAGAGGGCAAAGTCTGCAACATGAGATCATGTTGTTTTGAGAAACTCACGTGTTGAGGAGAGCTTGGTCACAGGGTGCATGGTCGTCGTGGGGCATCTGTTTTTTTCTGCCCGTGATGAAATGCAGAAGTGGTAACTCGTGGTTAGAATAGCTAGCGATATACACAGGACGATGTCTTTTGCCTCACTGACTTATGAAGGTCAGTGCTCCCTGTGACTGTGTGTGCAGCCTTGTGCTGCCATCTGTTGGTGTGTTACAAAACTAATCTCGAAACCTTTTGATACCATTCAAGGTTACAAGCAAAAAACCTTTAGACTGTTCCAAACACTTTTCATTAAAATAACTTCTTTCTATTCCAGGAATTGATGTCCACTACTTAAATAATCAGGGTCCTCTACTGTCTGAAATAATCATTGGTTCTTGTTAGTAACCATGTTTAAAGGCTTGCCTGTGGGAAATCTATTACAAAGGGGTCCAGAGTAGAACTTCAGGATGCTAAGGTCTCTTGTGAAATTTCCATGAGCTCAAAGTAATCAAATAGTCAGCAGCCAATGAATATATTGAGTTCTGCTAAAGTACCCCACTAACTTGCTTGGATTAACACCGCCTTAATCCAAGATTCATACCGGAAGAAAAGGAGAAAAGTGTTCCAGTCAAGTACTTGTAGAAAGGTCATTTTTTCCTTCAGTAGAGCTACCTGAACTCTGTGTTACACACTTGACCTTTTGCTAATCCTCTGAGAGCAAGGTGAATGCCTCAGCCTAAACAGAGACGGCTTTTCAGCACACTGAATGCTCTCTAAATGCTCCGGGTGGAACATGTAAACAGAATTTTTGTTTTATCTGGTGTTGACCGTCCCCCTGGTCTCCTGGCCATCATCAGCCCTCAGCTGCAATCAATCAGGATGAGGCTTGTCCTTCGCCACCTTACTGAGGATCTGGACACATTCCTAAACCTCCCCCTCACTGTCCTTAGCAAGCCATTCAGACCCGTCGCTTATCTGATAATGCCCTCGTATCCTTTAAGAGAGGCTGATAGAGCTCATATCTCTGCTCTGTAAATAGAGTGGTTGTTAGCTTTTTTTCTTAGATCGCTATTGTTTTAAATAGGCAGTGGCTAAGATTAGCAGCTGACAGTTTGCACCATGGGTGCTAAGGTACAATGAAAAAAAGAAATTTTGTCGAATCCTTTCTTCCTCAAAATTGGTTGATTATAGCTTGACTCAGTTTGGTGCCAAATCTTGTATCTATCTTCCCATACATCCCTGTGCTAGCTAGCACGTACTCGGGCCTACTGCCACCCACCCCGCATACACATACATTTTTCCACTCTCCTTTCCCAAAACAAGAGGCCCTTCAGAATAAAGCAAGATCTTTGTAAAAAGATTTGAAAAAATGTTCTTTTCGTGGGTTATGGAGATTGCCGTGCTGCATAGACACGACCCACACAATTAGCAAATTTACTGGAATGGAATGGAATGTGGTTTGGAAACCTTGAAATCAAGCGAATATTTGGCGTGCTGTTGAACAGGATTTTGGAGGAGTATTCGGGGATGATTGATGTATGTTGAGGGTCAGAAAGCGAGCAGCTGGGTCCACTGGGTGTGGAAACCTGTCAGTGGTACCCTGCTGTCTTTCTGAACATGTGCCGGTCTCTGTGGGGGAAACAAAGACCAGGCTCACTTAATGAATCTGCCAACAGCTCGTATAACATTTCTGATGAAGCTTGAGAGATCTGGGCTGGGGGAAAAAAATGGAAAAAGCATGTTATATAACACAGGCAGTTTGGTCTAGATGGCAAAATGCTAAAGAGCTTTGTATAATTGTTCAAAATCATCTACGATTTTGTACGCATTAGTACATGAATGCTACATATCTAGTTTGCTAACTAAGCTAACTGCTTGCTAGTGGTACAGTGTGAGGTTTGTTGGGTTGTGAACCCCGAGTTTGCGTAATTTTTTTTCTCCAAACGAGACAAGCTTAATTTATTGCCTAGTAACTTTTCAGTCTATAATCAGCTTCATCCAACTGCCATGTCCCACATAATGAAACACAACTAGACCCATAAAAAGAGTTATCTAGATTATTGGAGAATACCAATTTTGCCTATAAATGCTAGCGATGGTAACTGTAATACCCTTGATATTGAATTGTCTGACTCGGGGGTTGGCAACCGCCCCCCCCCCCCCCCCCCCCCTGCTGTGACTTCCTGTAGCCTTGACAAAAAAAAGTAAAACGATATTTTTATATAAATTTTTTTGTTACACAGTGGACAGAGTTTTAAAGAGAACAATCCTTATCTTGGCATTCAAGGTAACAGATGTATCACAGAAAGTTTATATATTTTGTCGATTAAACCATTTGACCCTCAAGTAGCTGATATTGGGGTCCAGACCCCTGCTCTCGTAAACTAACTATGGATTAATATAAAAAAAAAAGGAAAATGTCCGATTTTGCTGAGAAGTACCAAGCTAAAGGATGGAAAATAATTATTTCAGACTCCCAACTCGACAAACATTTTTAAAGAATATATTGAATTGTTCATTAAAATATCAGAGCATCTATACTCCGACGCCACTCTCCCATTGCCAGGCAACACTCCCACGTCTTGCCAGTGAAAGGTATAAAGACACGTGGATTTCTTACATTAGTATGTTACAATGCACGTTTAAGAGAAAGCACTGATTGACTCACTGAAGTCTAGACAGTTTCCCGCCGATCATTTTACGTTTTGCACATTCGTTTTCCAAGCAGGTGATGGTAATCTTTTCCATATGTCTCAATGAAAAAAAGGACAAGTCACTCTTTTGGATTAGCCAAGAAATGTCTGGAGTGTAAACAGTATGTGAGCTGTGATAAAGTTATTATAATGAAATTAACCTGTAAGCTATTGTGTCAAAAAAATGTTGGTTAAATATGATTCATATGATTATTTGAAAATGTATTTTCATATTACATTTTATTCATATAAAAAAATTGGTTAGAAAACTAGCAATAAAAATCTTAGCGTAATTGTTAAAACCTGACCTGAATAAAAGTGACATGTTTTATTACATTATTTATTCTTTTTTTTTTTTAATGACGCATCTCTATCTTTCTGTTTCTCGCAACAGACATAGACGAGTGCTCGTTCGACCGTGCATGTGACCACAACTGTGTCAACTCTCCAGGAAGTTTCGAGTGTCAATGCCACAAAGGCTACGTCCTGTATGGAGTCGCTCACTGCGGAGGTAACACACATTACATTCCTTTATTAGTGAGGTATAATATCGCTCCGTCAAATCGATTCAATCTCAGCCCATTCCTGTCCCAATCGGTCCAATCCCACCCATCTCATCCAAGTTCTGTTTTCCTTCTCTAACACTCCTGACCCAATTGAGCAGAATGCATGTGGGTGGCTGGAGGGTTGTTCTTGCGATGACTGACTTGATTTGAACATCCAGGTCTAATCTGAATCTGAGTGTGATAAAAGAAGGATAAGGAAATACACACCTAGTAGCAGTACTAATACTGTATATTTCGACATTTGAGAGCTGTTCAGGTCCATGTCATGCGATCTCGACAGATACTGTAGACTTGTTGCAGAGTGCGAAGGCTTGAGGGCAAAGACATTCCTGCAGTGCAAAACTTGCTGATCCTACACCTGGGGTGTGGCAGGATAGCAGAAAAAGGGTTTCAGAGTGATCCAAATAAATTGTGGAAGGATTCCGAGTGAAGCAACAGACTGAGAGTTTGCTAGATTAGTGAATGCGAGTTTTAATCTCAGTGATGCCACATCACGACCGGTAATTTAAGAGCAGTTTTAAGACCGTTCCCCTTCATTTGGGACGAAATGTAAGAAATATGTAGTTAGTGTTATGCAAATGTTTTCAGACTTTTTTTTCACGTACGTTCAGGGCTGCAGCACGACTCCCATGATACAGAGGGTTAAGGCAAAAGAACATAAAGCTCCCAGTGCACACTATTATTTAAGATATGGTAAGCCAAAAAATGCTTCAAGGTTGCACTTTAAGGGCTGTGGGGATGAAGTAATTACTTCGTGGTTCAATTCCGTTTTATTTGTATAGCACTTTTAACAATGGACCTTCTCCCAAAGCAGCTTTACAGAGAAAAATAGGTTATAAAAGTAAATAAGTACTAAATTGATAAAGTAAATACTATGACTTGATTTATAATAAACAATTTTAAGCCCCAAGTATCATCCAGTAAGTTCTGAAAAACTTTGTAAGGCAAGACAGCGAAGTCAGAGAGATTCTTTAAGTGCTATTCTACTGGGATGTTACTTTGGCATGTACCATCTTCCTATACATTGTTGCACCTCTTCATGGCAACTATATTCCATAATGGAAGTGGCTCATGATGCATCCTGCCACACTGAAGGAAATTGCTCAGGAATGGTTTGAGGAACATGACCATGACAAGGTGTTGACTGGGCCTACAAACTTACTCTCCCTTTACGATCCTCTTCAGAAGAATAAAGGGAGAGTTTTCTTTCTATTTCTTCAATGCAGTTCTCTGTAACTTGGCGGGCAGAATCAATCTGTCGACTTATAAAGTCATTTTGCAACCGCCATCATGAGTTACATCATCAATAAAGATCAGCGAGCCCTTTCTAGAAGCGCCAATGAAGGTCCAAGCAATGACACTAATTCAAACCGTGCTCAAACGATGAGCTCATATACTTTGGAACATGAGAAGATCCTTTCTTTTTCCACACTGGTAAACATTTGTGTGTCATCTCTGAATAGTGGAATTCTGATTACTTCCGACTTCTATTCTGCCATTTTGATATTTTCCGAGAGGACTATATTCTGAAATCCGCCTGTTCGTGCCATTCGGAAGTAACCACCTCACCGCAGTCTTGCAGGGTGATGTAACTCTTGAGGGGAAGGAATGTGTTCCTGTGGTTCAGAGGAAGGAGAGGCGAGGCGTTGATGGAGGCGTCATGATAGAAACACGTGTTTATGGGTGGATTAAGAGTTCTTCGATGGTGCCAGTCTCTAATTTCAGGCAAATCAGTTAGAGAGCGGGTACAGGAAGGCAGGGAGGCGGCCTGGCATGGAGACATGGTTGCCCAGGCATTGTTAAGGTGTTAAGAGACCCCTGTTGTGATGAATGAGCCTTTCTGCTTTTCTGTCCACACTTGACAAGCCTTTAGATAAGAGCTAGCACCGGAGAACACTAGAGGAATGGGTGCTGCTTTCCTATAGGAAGCTGTTCGGTTGTAAAACGGATGCTGAATTTTCGGAATGCAAGTTTACACCAAGAAGCAAGTTCTAGATGCTTGTTGAAAGAATTGTTAGTGCTTAAGACTTTGAATGTGTCCTGCAGTTAAAGAAAGCCTCATTAGAGTAGGTTCTGTACTAACGATGAGCATTTATTGTCACATATGAAGAAACTGTAAAGGTGTTTCTTTCAGCTTTTTGTTTGCTTAGTTTGTCATAGCTTGGTGGCAAGCTGAGCTCAAGAGCTATGAAATGAGGAACCTGGAGCTGAAAGTATCACTAAAGAGCCAAAGAGTGTCAGTGCTGGGGGTTTGAGATTATTAACCTTAACCACTGATTCAATACGGCACCAAGCACTGAGCCACCGCTGTCCCCAGTGCAATAACGAAATGAAAAATGTTGTGATTTGTAATACTAAGGCTGGCAGAAAGCCAAGCTGTGAAACCACAATAGCTCAGCTTTTTGCTTGGACTGAGTTGAAATTGGGTGGATTTAAAGGATTAGGATTGGATTAGACTGAAATGGATGGGCTCGATGGAATAAGATAAGCCTAAGAAACAAAATAGAGAAGAAAAAAGTAAGATGCCTTTAAAACAATCAGATAATTTCATCTTCATTGTTGAATTTTGGCCAAATCGAAATCAAACCTGATTGAATGTTAAATTCTGGTATGAGTGAACTGATCTTGGACCACATTTAAAAGCCTTTAGAGGCTGATATTTAAGCGATTAAATAGGATTCCTATTTCCAATGTCTTCTTCGTAATTTTTCTCCACACAGCAGGTGAAACTTCGTAAGCGTAATTTAGACAACTCGCTACATCTAGATGTCACAATATTACATCATTTAGCCGCTCAATCTGTGTCAGGCTCCGTGTAATTAATGTTAACTAAATACAGGAAAAGAATAAGCGATCCCCGTAAACACCCCGTTCCCCGTCCGCTTGAATCAGTTCTGCCTAAGAGGCATGTTCCGGGGGTCTCAGGGGGCACGAACAATTGTTGACACAAAAGGTCAATGAAGGTGTCAATCAAACAAGCGTTCTTATTTTCTCTTCTTCTCCCCTCCTTTCTGCTCCTCTGTCCACTGAGATTAATGAGGGCCTAGAATGCAGACAGCCGAAAGAGGAAACGCAAAGTCAAAGGTTCTAGTCTGGAGACGGCTCAAATCTTGGGTGAGAGGGAGAAGAGGGAAAATGGCCCAAAAGAAAAAGGGAACCAGAGCAGCCTAGTAAGCGAGGGCTTCATTCATGAACGCGATTCAGATTCATTGCTATTCTGTTCCTCTCTGGCTTTAACTAAGAGCAAAGCCTTTGATATGCCTAAAGACTCTTTATGTCTCCTTCTCGGTCTGCCTCTACTTCAAAACCACTTGGTCAAACTCAGCTCTCGCCGTCTCTTTCTCTCTTTGTTTTCTATTCAGCTCCCATCTGGTTTGCTGTGTTTTAGAGAGTGATTGTGGTTTTACTTTTTCCTTTTTGAAGGGGGGAAAAAAAACGTGCTTAGAGGCACAGATGAGCAAATGCAAGCCAGTTAATGTGCACAAACCTTTAGCCTGATTTCCGTAAAAATCCAATCAAGCCAAGGAGGAAAACTTGTTATCGAATGATGCTGATATCAAACTCCATTCCATATGTTTTTTTTTAAATGTTTGGTTGATCAATTTACATCGTCAACACTGTGCCGTTTTAATGGACAGTAAACACATGACAAATGAAAAAATTTCGTGTGTGTTTTGGTCATTTACAAGTCAAGTAAATGTATGATCAATCATTGTAACACAAAGATGCTCCTGGACAACTTTGGTGGATTTGTTTATAAATGACAAAGATCGCTTCATTCAAAGATCCATTACTGGGCTAGCAATGCCTGAGCTAAATACTCCCATACGATAGTGTTCTTACAGGTCCTGGTGAGTTCTGGTCTGTCTTGACCTGGATTTTCAAGGTCCTCAAGTTTGCATATCTTTTATTTCATTTAAATTGTCGATAATAAAAAGGAGAATTTGACTAAAATGATGATTGAGTCTGTGTTCACAGCTGGATTTTAGAAACGGAGGATTTTAACAGCTCCTATGTATACACTCAGAGCTTATATTCAGACCGTTAAGGAGAAATAAAAGAGGATAGTTTGCGTTCTGACAGCTGTGTACTTCACACAACGCGTGCAATCCTTTCTAAACTTGCATAAGCTCGGCCCGGTTGATGCTACGTGGTTTTAGCATTGTTCCTACTCTAAAATGTGTTTCAGATCAACAAGACTTTTAATGTTCACAAGGAACGCAAGTCCTGATGGGGAAAAGTGTTCACTTACAAGCTCTGAGTGTGTGTTGTAGGAAAACTCCAGAATATATTTGCCGTTTTATTGGTACAGAGTGTTTTGTATTTCTCTTCGCGTGCAATTACTGCCCCTCTCACATATGAAAGTAAGTAGGGGTCAGCCTGTTCGGCACCACTGGAACTTTAACCCCAGCAATTCACAACCTTCTGCTCGAGGGCTCAAATCCAACACAGAAGGAACAGTTCAATGTAAAAAAAGAAAGTTTTTTTTCCTCTACGTTGTTTTTTTATTTTATTATTTTTTTACTTTCCCTTCACGGAGGCCGATGCAGAGTTGCTGAGCTTCTCAAACCCTTATTGTCGTTTGATTTTCAGACATCGATGAGTGCAGTATAAACCGTGGAGGATGTAAGTATGGCTGTTCGAACACGCTGGGCAGCTATGAGTGTACGTGTCCACCTGGATACAAACTGCACTGGAACAAAAAGGACTGTATCGGTAGGTGCACAACAACACTGACCCCTACAGGCCAACACACACATTACACAAACACAGTGGATGTTTGCATGTTGTCGTGGGTTCTCTTGTGTGCAAAAGGTAAACAAGTAAATGACATTATATTTTCTGACTTCAGAAACTGCTCATATATTTGCCTACCAGCTGTAACTACCAGATGGCAACACTATTTATTTTAAAAGCACCAATTTGGCATGTTTGAAGTCAAGTCATGTAGTGTAGTGTGGATATATTTATGCCCTGGTTTGAGTAGATGAAGAGCTCTGTAGATGCTCCAAGCCATCACTGAAAATGGCCACAATTCCAACTTTATTTAAATACAAGGATACCTTATTTAGACACTATATAAAGCATCCTTGAAGTAAAATTCTGAATATTTACCTAAAGTAACCTTAGGCAAGCAGAATAAATAAAGGCCTTCCATCATTACTGACCCCCCCCCCCCCCCCCCAGCCTAGTTAGATGCTTGTAAAATGATGGTTTCTTGTTTGTCAATAGACTTAAGTAAAGTATTTGTTGACACAGAGGTCGTGAAGTGTCCGTCCAGCCTGGTGGCGCCAAAAGCAACGCTCTCCTGCAGCAAGACGGGCAAAAAGGAAAGTTGTTCTCTGACCTGTGCATCCAAAGCACACTATCTGGCAGGTACATGCTAAAGGAACCCATTTATAACTGTGCATGTAATGAGGAATATTGATATCCAATGTTGATACACAAATAGATAGACAGATCACTTTACTTACCCCAGAGAGAAATTCAGATGACATTTCTTACCTCACAATACGCCATTCAAATCTGAACACAGTTTCAAGCAGAGGTACAAACTGACTTACAGTCTGTAGACTAACAGCTGAAATGATCTGATTTTGATTAGCATTGCCTGCTACGGGTGTAAAAACTTTATAGTTTTGCAGTCACTGAGATGTGGTGCCTCTAACACGTCCTTTCTTTAGAGTCAGACAACAGTTACACAGTCAGCTGTGGTGTACGAGGGAAAAGCCAAAGTAGACTGAACTCCAGTAGCAGCCAGAGCTGCATAGGTAAGAGCAATATAATAATATAACAGTACAGCAGAACCTAATCCAGATGGAGGGGTGGATGAACTGGATACAGTCTGACTGAATTAAAAATAATGGATAAATGGATAGATGGTCCATCTAGTCTAGTGGATGGATGGATGGATGGATGGATGATTTGGATGGATGGATGATTTGGATGGATGGATAGATGGATGGATGGATGGATGGATGGATGGATGGATGGATGGATGGATGGATGATTTGGATGGATGGATGGATGATTTGGATGGATGATTTGGATGGATGGATGGATGGATGGATGATTTGGATGGATAATATGGATGGATGGATGGATGGATGGATGGATGATTTGGATGGATGATTTGGATGGATGATTTGGATGGATGATTTGGATGGATGATATGGATGGATGGATGGATGGATGATTTGGATGGATGGATGGATGATTTGGATGGATGGATGGATGGATAGTTGATTTGGATGGATGGATGGATGGATGGATGGATTTGGATGGATGGATTTGGATGGATGGTTGATTTGGATGGATGGATGGATGAGATGGATGGATTGGATGCATGGATTGGATGGATGGATGGATGAATGGATGGATGGAACTTGTTCGGATGAATCTATGAATGAGTTTGATAGACTAATTGATGGAACCTGGTTGTATTATGAATGAATGGGTGTCTGTACTGAATAGGAGAAGGATGGTTATATAAATACACCGTTAGAGCAATATGTGGATTTGAATGTTTTCGGTAGGATGCTTGATAATAATGAACCTCATCAGATGTTTGGATATACAGAACGTGATTGGATGTTTTTTTTTTTTAGAGCTATACATTATTGCATGCGATAAATGGGATCGGATGTTTGGATGTGATTGGATGTGAAGAGCATGATTGGATGTTTGATAATGATGAATGAGATTGGATATCCCAACGCTGCTTTGGTTTGTCTGTAGAGACTTTGGCTTCTCCAGTGAAGCAGACGGCCTCGTTCCGAATCAAGAACGCCAAATGCCATCTGCACCCCAAGCTCAGGGGACGAGCAGAAGACGGAGGCAAGCAGATTGGGCCAGGTGAAAAGGCATAGGTCATAAATTCGGATATTTTCACTATAATATACTATAATATAATCACTATAAATATGTATCATGTAAAAGAAATATGCGCAATACTCGCATTTCACAGACAACGGCTTATTAATTGTTGCTCAGTCTGTTGCCTTCATTTAGTATCAGTGTGTAACGAGTGTGTGGCGTGCAGGTGGTCAGCTCTGCAACAACTGCCAAGTCACCTTCGTTAATCTGAAGTGCGAGTCGTCCAAGAAGACCAAAGTTCGCCAAACACGTAACCCATCCAATAAAGAGGTCACACGTATCACTCTGGAACTGGAGGCAGAGATAAAACCTGGAGACACTACCGGTAAGTGTGGACAATTCATATCGGAGACTCTTTCAATATTAGTGAATTTAATGCTCACTGTAGAAATTATTGCTAAATGTACTATAATGGATTAAATTGAGCCTTTGTTTTGCCATTTAGATCTCAGAATTCATGAATGCTGTGGCATAAATGTCTAAGAAAATGTCTAAAACTGCTCTCTATATATTAATGTCTTTGCTGCCAACATGTTTACTCAAAGTTAAAATGAACCCATTAGCTTACTGAAGAGACAAGAGAAGGTGGTCAAGAATTGACTTGCTTTAGCATAATAGCGACATCTACTGATCAAGACAGGAATTATATATTTTTAAAACTTCTTAAGGCCACCAGTGCTGATATCTTTACTATCAAAATGTATTGTGTGTTGATTTAGCGTTTCTTTGTTCTTCTCCGGTTCTGCTCATGTAGGCAGCTGTGACCTGAGCTGTGTCAGGAAACAAATGGAGCAGAAGATGAAGTCTTCTATCAAAGCTCTGAAGAAGTCCATCAACCAGGAGAGGTTCCTGATCCGCGTGGCAGGTCTGGAGTACGAGGTCGCTCAGAAGGTCACACAATCTGCTGACAAACAGGAACACTGTGGCCCAGGGAGAGAGAGGGACAGCGGCCGATGTGGTAAGAGCATCCACCTGAAGCTGGATTAGAAAACCACTCTATCTGGTAAAAAATAAAATGCAGAGGACTAATAGACTGCAATATATTCCCAAGGTAGGTGTTTCTACTAACCTGGCAACTCAGTGTGTGTGTCTGTATACACTGTTTCCAAAGATGCACTGGACAAAAAGTCGCTCTGCATCTGTGTATAGATTTGACTTTAAAGCTGTCTGAGGTCAAATCTATACACACACACTGAGCAGTTACACCGGGGAGACAGTGAAGCTGTATGGAATCTGCTTCAGAAGCTGTGCATTTAAAACAGAAACTAAAAAAACCTTCATATCGTATCATATCGATGATGTCATAGTCTCACTGTCTCCCCCTCCTGGCTGCTCTCTCAGTCAGATGTTTGCCTGGTTCTTATTATCACGGCGAGACGGAACGCTGTGCGCAGTGTCCTCCTGGAACCTTCCAGGAGCGTGAGGGTCAACTGGCCTGTGACCTTTGCCCTGGAGGAGACCGCCATGGCTCGCCGGGTGGCCGAAACATCACTTCCTGCTCGGGTAAGCATGGTCAACCAATCAGCAGATCGGTTGATCTGATGCCGTTCACTCGCCTTCATTAGTGACGTTCGGGATTCATCTGCACAAGTGATCCAAAACGTAGAATAGAAATTTTCAACTTCACAGATTATGACCACCAGTTTAACTTTTTGCATTTAAAGAAATCGAATTTTGTGCCTCACACACATGCATACGGAGCGAAATGCTTTTCACGACCATGTAAATAGAATATAAAAATAAAAGCTCGAGCGTGGGTGGAAGTTAACCTTGTGTGACCTTGTGCTGTTGTGATTGAAGGTCAGTGTGCACCAGGATATTACTCCAGCGATGGCTTTAAACCGTGCCAGCCGTGCTCTCGAGGCACATACCAGCCTGACCATGGCAGGACCCTCTGCTTTCCTTGTGGAGGCGGCCTCGACACAAAGAGAGAGGGATCCAGCTCTTTTTACGACTGCGAGGTCAAAGGTCAGCCTTGGTTTGTTGCATGTTTACAGCTACACCAATGAAAATAACGTGTAGAGCTCAAAGTCGAGGTCTCTGGAGCGTCAGCGTAATCACGTGACGATCGTTAAACATACGTAACGATGCAAATGTATTAATTAACAAACATCTCTGAGGTAAACAAACGCGCATCATCAGCGCTTACTAGCGTCGTCGCGATACCAACACTTCAATACGATTCCTAAATTAAATATCATGATACCAATTCCAAATCGATACTATGGCAAAAAAAGAAGTAATTAAATAATGGAACTTTGTTTTTATTTATTAACAAACAAATATTGTCTGTCTGCTGAAACAAAGTAGAACTGTTTACACAAAAAACAAAATCAAATAAATATATAAATAATAAATAATTTTCATCTTTAATTATTTACAAAGTTTCATCGCTGTGAGAGGAAGAGAAAAAGAATTCGGCACTCAATGTGCCGTGGAAACACTGCCCCCTATAGTCGAATGCTCTGAACTACAGCTGTCACTCTTAAAGTACTGGTACTAATAAAATTAGAAATCGTTTTTAAAAGATGGTGTGCCTTTGTGGTTCCGGTGTATCGTGCCACCGGTGCCTACCATGTCAGTCATGTGCCACGTAACGATAATTATAATGATGATGATGATGTCCATTGTAACAAGGTGGAACATCTGCACTGTAATCACGCCCTCTTCAACCCAAAGCTTAGGTCTTAGATCATTTTTTAATGATCAAATTTAAACATTTTGTGTGTGTGTGTGTGTGTGTTCTGCAGTGTCTTGTCCACCGGGACATTACTACAACACCTCTGTGCACCGGTGTATCCGGTGTCCTTTGGGAACGTACCAAACAGACTTCAAACAGAATTACTGTATCTCCTGCCCAGGAAACACCACCACAGACTTCGACGGGGCGACCACCGTGTCTCAGTGCAAGAGTAAGCCGATTCCCAGTTTATTCCCAACCCAAATCTGTGGGTCAGTTCAGCTTCGGATCAGTGACGTGTGTGTGTGTGTGTATGTGTGTGTGTTTGTACAGACAGAGAATGCGGAGGTGAAATTGGAGACTATATCGGCTACATCGAGTCTCCGAACTACCCCGGAGATTATCCTGCTAACGTGAACTGCACCTGGACCATCAACCCTCCCAGCAAGCGCAAAATCCTCATCGTCGTACCAGAGATCTTCCTGCCATCCGAGGACGACTGTGGAGACGTGCTGGTGATGAGGAAGAACTGTATGTGGCATAGGATGGGTTCACACACACACACACACACACACGTGTGTATATACTTGTATCTAATGCAGAGGAACATCTGTCACTTTCTCCCCGAAACACAGGGTCAGTGACGTCCATCACCACCTACGAGACGTGTCAGACATACGAGAGGCCGATCGCGTTCACGGCTCGTTCACGCCGCCTCTGGATCAATTTCAAATCCAACGACGTGAACAGTGCACGTGGCTTCCACATCCCTTATGTCACGTACGACGGTACGCAATGTGCCGCTTTCCGTTTTAATGACGCGCGCGCACACACACACACACTCACACTCACACACACACACACACACACACACACACACACACACACTTTATCACACGTGTTTATTATCAATAATGTTGTTTTCTTGGGTTTTGTTGACTGAAGTGACTTTAACGTAGATCCCGTATTTGTCAGCGTTCTGATTGGAGATGTTTTGTTGTGTGTCAGAGGACTACGAGCAGCTGGTGGAGGACATCGTGAGGGACGGAAGACTTTATGCCTCGGAGAACCATCAAGAAATCCTGAAGGTCCGATAAAAGATAAACAAATACAGATAAACATAGGGTTAAACTACACTGTGAGGCCAAAAGTCCTGGGACAATGGACTTTTTTTTTTTTTTTTTTTTTTCGACCCGTACGTGTTTCTTCTCCGAACTGTAACCACAAAATCAGAGAAACACATTGAGGTCAGCTCCATGAAGATCTGCTTTACATTGTTTGGAGCGAAACATCTCCTGCTTTAGAGCTCCAACAGTAACATCTTCAGGGTGAATGTGAACGCTAACTGCACCCCAGGCCTCCAAAAAAAAGTCTAGTGGAAAATCTTTCCAGAAGAGTGTGTGTGTGTGTGTGTGTGTGTGTGTGTGTGTGTGTGTGTGTGTGTGTGTGTGTGTGTGTGTGTGTGTGTGTGTGTGTGTGTGTGTGTGTGTGTGTGTGTGTGTGTGTGTGTGTGTGTGTGTGTGTGTGTGTGAGAGAGAGCTTTTTATAAATCAAATGGAGACACAATGTGGAATGTGATGTTAATAATCTCATGCTCAGGTGTCCACATACTTTTGCCCCCATATTGTAGTTATTACATTATTATTTTTTTCATTCATCATTTATTTCATTCATCATTTATTTGCCCAATTTTTTTTGGAATACCATAATATAATTATAATTATAAAAGAATAAAATTTAAATGTCTCTCCACACTGTGTCTCTCCGCAGGACAAAAAGTTAATCAAGACGCTCTTCGACGTCCTGGCGCACCCCAACAACTACTACAAGTACACGGCTCGGGATTCCAACGAGATGCTGCCGCGCTCCTTCATCCGGCTTATCAGCAGCAAAGTGTCCGCCTTCCTCCGACCGTACAAGTAGCCGCTTCCGCTCCGAGGCTTCACGCACTCCGGCCCACTCTGACAGCAGGCTTCAGTCTAAAGGGTTCAGCACACGCTTTATTTCCAAACAAATTCAACCAGGCTTTTGACTTTCATTTCTCGCTTCACTATGCACATTCGGTTTTGCATTTCTGATTATTTTATTTTTCATTCCTTTTCCGAAAAGAAGACGGCGAATAATCGCTTCATGCATTTTGCAGCATACAGTAACGAGGGTTTTTCTTGCGCTTTTAAGATCCTGTCACCACTCCGTGTCCTGATGTCTGGAATATATAATGTAGGAGGTGCAATATTCCCATGAGCACCAGGAAAAACTGTTCCATGTCTTGATTTAAGGTGTCATGCCTCGATCCTTCCATCCCAAACAATCCGTAGAGGACACGCCTGCATTTTGAGCATCATAGCGCTCACTGGGACGTCGCACGATCGGGTTAGTTCGAGGTGCCGGAAGGCGAGAGAGGGTTTAGTCAATAAGCACGATTGTGAGCTGAGCTTCTGATCTACTGCCACCCCATCCCCCCATCCTCCCCCTCCCCCACAGCGCGTCGCTCTCGCGTTCGAACAATATATTCGTCGTATAATCCGTCTTTTTTCCCGTCCCGTTTTACTTCATATCGTCGTTCAGCTCTCGGAGCGTCTACAGTCGTCCTGTCACGCTGTTAAAACAGTACTTTCCCGTCCGTCCGCGTTGTATTACTCGTTCCGCGGTTGTTTGCGAGCGTATATGAGTTAATGTAACGAGGCCTAGTGAAGATGTAGTGCATTATTACGAGACTGAATCGAAAGAGAATCGAGTTGCAGTGAGAAACGGATTCTGCAGAGAACCGAGCTGAGATGTGTGTGTGGGTTGTTGTTTGTTGTTGTTGTTGTTTTTTTGGGTTTTTTTGCGACTAATTGCTGCTTCTTTGATTTGGAGAAGAAAAAAAAATGTCACTTTAAACAACATTAAATTCGAACCTTTTGACCTCCCCGAAGGCCCTCAAAGGGAAAATCCACGAGAAACTATATATATATATATATATATATATATTCTTTTTTTTTTTTCTTTTTTTGCGCAGACCTGTATATAATTTGGGTCACGTTATGCGACACTCGTTCACGAGAGTTTGTGAGTTTGAGGGTTTGTGTACTTGCCTTTACAGGAAGTCCTGCTTTCAATTTCCTGTCTGAAAATCTCCACTGTGAAAACGATGTAGCGATGTAGCGCACACCATGTTCAGTTCTTACCCGGGATCACTGCTGATCTAAACACCCACAGATCTAAACTCCTGCTCATCATTCAGGGCGTAGGAACGACACGTGCACGTCATCCTGATGCAGTACCACGCAGTTTAGCGGACGCCTGTGGACGCCTGCACTCGTCATACACAAACTCCAAACACACGATGCGTGCCTTACGAATGTGTTGTGTTTTTTTTTTCTACTTTAACATTCCCGTCGGTTCAGTGGAGAAAGAGAGAGAAAGAAAGAGAGAGGAAAAAAGTGCAGAATACGTTTGATGACACCGAGTGGTGTCTCTCTATGGTAGATTTCTTTTTTTTCTTTTCAGTTTGTTTTATTGTATATTGTAAATACGAAATGAACGTAGACTAATGTCAAGTCGAAGAGCTAAAGCCGATCCCAAATAACAGCCTTGTATTAATACCATCCCATAATAGTTTGTTTATTATGGGACTCGTGTCTTATTGCGCTCGACAGAAACCCGTTAAAAAGAAAAAAACCTAAAAGGATGGATCTTTCCGTTTGAACTGGTATGTAAAGAGATTTTTTTTTTTGGTTTGGTTTCATAAAATACTTTTTTTTTTATATAATGTTTATATTCAAATCTAATTATTTTGTTACCCCCTCCCCCACCCCACCCCCAAATATTCTCTTCCAAAGACCAGCCCAGACGTGCAGACGATTATTACTATAACCATGAATCACATTCCACATTTAGTCTCCATTTGCTGTTCTAATAAGCTCCACTCTTCTGGGAAGATGTTCTACCAGATTCTGTGGTGAATTTGGGAGTTAAAAATGATGTAGGTGAGAAGGTAAGGAGGTTCCTGGGCCACAGACAGTCAGCGTTCACATTTAACCCAAAGGTGTTCAGAGCTCTATAGCAGGAGATCTTCCACATCTTCCAACCCATGTTAAGCAGATCTTCATGGAGCTGGCTTTGTGCAAATTGTCATGCTGGAAAGGGTTTGGGTCTCCTACTGTAGATCAAGTGAAAAAAAAATGTCATGCTCCTGCATCCAAAGACCTCCGATACATTAGCAAGTTTGTGGTAACAGTTTGGAGAAGAACCACATATGGCTGGAAAAATCAGGTGTCCCAATACATTTGGACAAAATATATATAAATGAACAAAACCTTTCTCTTTTTTCCCCAAAGTCGCGCCACTTAGGAAGCCAGAAATCTTTAATTTTCCATTTTTAAAGCAGTTGGAAGCTTCTTACTCATTGGTCGGGTACAAAATATGATGTTGGATAATGTTTATGTAGCCTTCTGGCGAAACGCTCGCCTCAGTGCAGCCGGATCATGGAGGGAAAAATAAATAAACAAACGTTAAGGCAAATTAGCAAGTTTTTTAATGAATGTTCATAAAAAGTAAACTCTCGTTATTGTAATTTAGCCTCTGTGAGATTTTTTTTTTGTTACTGGCTGCCTGAAGAATTGTTTTTATTTGATTTTATTTTGAGTTTTTTTCCTTTGAGAAACGACTTGGCCACGGTGTTGCATGGAGTGGGTAATGGTATTTGCACTTGAAATTGTTTATGCTCATGTAAAAAAAAAAAATGTCTGGATTTTGTATTGTCTTTTTAAATGAAAGGATTTGGTGTTCGTACAAACAGGAGTCTCTTCTGTTTTCTGTCTCAGCTTTCGCCTCTCTGAGTGGAAGAACCTATAGTATAAAAGAACATGTTAAAATTATACGTACATCAATTCAATAATTGGTTATTGGCATCTTCTGTTTTTAAATTATTTTACTAGAGAAGGATATCTAAAGGGTATTTTTTAAACATGGCAACCCAAAAAAAACCCAAAATTAATTTAGGAAGAAAAAGATGCACCATTTGGAAGTCCTAAGAGGCCACGCCCTCTTATATCTATTTTCCTTTCTTGTTTTCTCGTTACCACGACTTCATTTTTTTGCGATCTTAACAGTTGTGTTTTTTTCACAACGTAATTGTATCTCGAGGAAATTTGTGAATGTTCCTGGTGTATATCTCAGAGTACGTGTTTACGTCAGAAATCTCCATCAAATATCAATAAATCGTCCGTGGTATACACCAGAAACATTCACAAGGAATGAGGAAACATCTGTTGTGTGTAGATCAAGGAAAAGTGAACAAAACATCAATGTACTGAGGTATCTACAGCACAGAAAGTACCGGCTTCTAGTCTCTATCAGTCTTAGTTTCATCTGCTAATCGTGGTCCTGGGTGGGTCCAGAAAACTGAACTAAACCACAATTACACTAAATCACACTCCATAACATCTTCAGCAGCCTGAAGTAGATTCACATTTATATCAAATCAGAAAATTGGTTTTGTTTCTGTCGCCCTCTAGTGGTCGAGTTAAAAAAAGTCCTGGGTCAGTTGATGAGTGTTTATCTGTAGAAGTAGTTTCTGTCTGCTGATCTAAAACAAAATAATTGTAAAAAGTTGTGTCCCACTGAGTCCAGAGGTGTTAGTCCAGATGGCTTAGTGGATTAAACGTCTATACCTGTTGTGGGTACTAAATGTGTGTTTTTCATTAATAATTTAGTTCTCTGCTCCTGGAGATGTAAAATAAAAGAAACTCCCAGAGGAGAGGCAAAGCAAAGCTCATCCAAATGAGCCACAGGATCTCACAAGAAACAGAAGGTTAAAAGAGTGGGTTCTCTTAATTTTCATTATTCTAATAACAATTTTAGTAACAAACAATCGCCCAGACACAAACCAGGGATGAGAAACATCAGAGGTCGTGACACCAACCGCTGGAAGTAAGTTTACTTATTGGACTTTTGTCTTAAAAACTGATCATGAAGGAGATGATTGTTGTTTTTCAGCTGCTGGACTGTAAAGTGTGCTGTTGTTGCCTGTGTGTATTGCAGTGGGAGTGTGGGTGGGATCATGTCTTATTCAGATGGCTGTAACACCAGGGAGAGGATCGGAGCTCTGAGACCGGGACTGTCTGGCTTTCGATGACTCGCGTCTTCCTACAAATGATGTTCAGTCAAAGCTGAATCTGGCATCATCATCATCATCATCAGACCAACCAGGACAAAATGTATTAAAAAATGTTTGTGATGTTCAGGGAAAAACAGTTGTTTTTTTATTCTTTCTTCTTTATTTCTTACATTCTTTAAAGCTGCATTGAGCTGCATGTCCATTGTGAAAAGCTCTGTAGAAAGAAACTTGAATTTTGTTTACACAAAACTCATTACTGATTATTTTACTGTTCGCTTTTTTTTTTTTTTTACGTTTAATACATTTGCTATAAACATACACATAAACAAACAGCCGAGTAAAAAGGAGGAAATCTGCTCTAGTGTTCAGAGAACGCAGAAGAAACTTCATCACATCTGCAACAGATCACATTTCTTCAAAAAAACAAACAAAAAGAAAACACGGCGTACCTTTTAGATTACTTCTACATGTTTCTATTAAAGTGTCAACATTCATGTTACTGTATTTACAGCAAAAATCTAAGTACATGGGCAAAACGATGCGGTCGTTTGACTAGAAAATGAAACTCAAACCTGGAACGTGGCATTTTTTTTAAACATTGTGTAAATGTGTGTTTTCTACAACGTGTGAACGATTAGAACAAGGAGGAAAAGTCAAAAGGTGCAACTTACAATCAGAGATAGAATATTTCTTCAAAGTCATAAAAGTGCAGCGAGACAGCAGTTTATTTATTATTAAAATGATGACATCAGATATTAACCTTATTAATGCGATCATTATTGGACGGGTGCTTTTTTTTTTTGTTTGTGTGTGTGTAAAATGTCACAGAAAACTGATGAAGGACGAGAAGTTGCTGCTGAGCTTCTGCTCTCAGTAACGTCCTCCTTGGAATGCGCTCTGGAAAAAAAGACGTGTAAAAAGTAAAATGATTAAAATGCAATTGACGACATTCGAAGGATGAGCAGAATAAAGAAGAGTTAAAGGAAGGATTGAATTTGAGTGACACTGGACGGAAGAATAGCGGTGAGACACAGAAAATCGTGTTATTATTCATTATTACATGTGCATTTAGGGAGTCTTGGTCTCCATTCTCCATCCGTCCCACACTTGATGACACTGGAGCCAAATAATCTCCATCCTGGATTGCACTTGATTATCACCGAGATTCCAGAATTGTATTGACGCCTCACTCCAGAAAATATAAACCCAGACTGTATATTAGGTGCAGGACACGAAACAACTGAAAGACATGAAGAAAAAAGAGATTTTTATAAGAACACAAATGTGAAAGTACATTGCGACTGTTCTATATACACGCACACACACGTGCACACACACACACAACAAGACGTGTGTAATGAATTCACATGAATGTTACATAGGAATGTACTTATTTACAGTTATAACTAATCAAATAGTTATAGTCCCTGAGATACGATGGAGATGCATTACAATGACTCCATCATAACTTGAAAATATCGTAATTTGGGACATGGTCTGGAATCTTAAAGAATCAGTATGCGGTAGTGTACCGTAATTCATCAACAATTTAAATTACAGTGCATCGTTTTACAAAACAGAGCAATTTACAGTTCTATAATGTACAAACTTCAAAGTGTATATGTATGTAAGCATGGAGGGCGGAGCCACAAAATCTTCAGTCGCACCATCGTAAATCGGCGACTACCGGAATCCAATTAAATCTACAATTCAATCATTACAATTAATACAAAAAACGTAATAAATCTGCGTAATAAACTTCATAATGCCTAATAATGTTAATGTTGAATAAACAGTAAAGACTCATTGTCGAACCTTTACACCAAGGAGCCTCACGACTCCATGTGCCATCTTCAGTGCAGACGATTTCGGATTCGCCGATCAACGTGCCTAAACGACAACTGTAGGACGCCACATAACCCGGTTTTATTATCCCACTTGTCCCTACATATACGTCTGCGTCTGGCACCTCTGGAGGATCAGGGCACTGGTTAACTGTAAAACATACACACACACACACACACACACACACACAAATATATTTATACACATAAATAAACAAGTGTGAAACTAAAGAAAACAAACACACTTTCCCTGTTTGTTTTATATCTTTACATAAATAAAAGTCTTATAGTTTCTGTACACAGAGATTTCGGCTTATAATTTGGACATATTCCAAGTTGGAATTTTACCAAGAATTTTTGGGAATTGATGGGAATGAATAAAAACAAATCTGGTTGTTTCAACCAAAATTATCCTGCAAGATTTTATTCAACTACATTTAAGTACCCTGTTATAGCTAACCTGCAATTTAGCAAATTCCCAGTTTATTTCCATTAATTCCTGTAATTCCCATTAAAAGATTCCAGTCTTTCCAGTTAACATGCAACATCAAAGCACGTTTGTACGTCGCTCTGGATAAGAGCATCTGCTACACGTGTACATGTAAATTAAAGGAGTGGCCTAGAATTGGAAATCAGTGATCACCAAAACCAATAAGAAAACACACACACACACACACACACACACACACACACACACACACACACACACACACACACACACACACACACACACACACACACACACACACCTACCCTCACACACAGCTACTCGTCCATCCCATCCATCATTCGTGCAGTGCCTCACTCCCACTCCAATCAGCTGGTACCTACACACACACACACACACACACACACACACACACACACATTATAACTTAATAAAGACATATATGGCAATCAAAGCAAATTAAATTAAAACCCATAAAGAATTAATAAAGCAAGAAAACAAACGTCGAATGTAAACGAATTCACAGTAAACACAGCTTCATTTCAAATGTAACATGTTAAATGTCGTGTAAATGTTTTTTATCTTATTATTATGTTGTTTAAACTGTTGTGACTGGATTCTTACCCTTCAAAGCACCTGGCTGTAGCCATGTCCCCGAACGAAGAGCCTGTATAGTGATACCGTCCGTTTTCCACCTCCCCGGCAGAGCCGCACTTTTTCTCTTTACAACACAAAAAACGTAGTTACGAGTTAAACAATGTACAAAATCATGGAATACTTCTACATCCTGTTTGTAAAATCGCTCCGGTACTACAGTATGTTGTACCTATAATCCATCACATGACCATATAGTTACATCTTCTCGATTGTTTATAGCTTTAGAACTTGATGACTATAATAATGATGTGGTTTTGTAGTTAATACAAACTTGTATAAAAGGAATGAAACACTTGCGGACATGCTGTTTGTTAAAAGTGACATACTTTCACACATCAGATGTACATCAGTCCACTGGCCGTCCCTGCAGGAGATGGTGCTCGGGCCTCGGGCCATGCGGTAGCCGAGATTGCACTTTAAGCGGAGAGTGGTATTGGGTTCATAGTCGGTCTGGTCGTTGTGCTCGGTGTGGGCGTTAGGGACGTACGGTGGAGGAGGACATTTCCCTGAAGGACAATTCGAATGGATCTATGTTTAGATATTGAGTTAAAATGAGCTCTGAATAATCAGAGGTAACAGAATTACCATCAACGAGGCGACAGTTCGGCAGTTCCTCCCATTGGCCGTCTTCTAGACACGTGATCTGTGACGAGCCAATCAGACTGTAGCCTTTTTGGCAGGAGATGGCGGCACGTTCTCCGACTTCATACTCCGCTTTGTATCCGTCCTGTCCGCTGCTGTTCGGCACCGCCGGGGGGCGGCATGTGACCTGTACGGGCATCACTGGAACACAGAGCAAAAGGTAAAGTGCAATTCTGGATTGTATGATGATTATACAGTGAAGGAGGCTGACCTTTTACACAGGTGGGTGGAGCTGGTATCCAAACGCCCTGGCCTCCACAGGTGATAACATTAGGCCCTTTGATGTTGTACCCCTCCCGGCAGCTGATGTTTACTTGGGTGTTGAGCTTTTGACGGCCATTATTTAGTCTGGCATTGGGTATGGTCAATTTCTTACATTTGATCACTAAAAACAATTAAGAAACATACAGTATCATTTTGCAGCATCTTTTTTAGTCAAACTGATTCAATTAAAATCTCAAATTTTTTTCCCATTTTATTGGCATATGCCTCTCTCCAGGAAGACTTGCAAAACAATGAAATCTGAGGTAATAATTACATTCAAACGATTTTTCCACCAGTACATCTGAAGCTAATCCAGTTTAAATAGGCATTATATCATTGAGTTGATGCATTGGGAAAGATTAAATTAATATCATTGTACCTCTTTAAATTCAGAATTTATCAAAAAATTCGTTTTGACTTACGTTTACATTCTGCACTTTTTGGTTTCCATGTTCCATTTACACACAGGAGTTGACTTTTGCTGCTGTTCTTTAGCCGGAAGCCAACATTGCAGACATAGGATATGGTCTCCATATCTGTATATGTGTCCTTTGTTATATTATAAGTAGCTTTATCATCTGTGCTGAATGGTGGACATGTTTCTTCTTTGCTAGGGGCTGCAAAGGTAAAGCGAGAGGAGACAGAGTGAGACGTAGGAGTCGATGACTGAGGGACTAGAGAGAGAGAGAGAGAGAGAGAGAGAGAGAGAGAGAGAGAGAGAGAGAGAGAGAGAGAGAGAGAGAGAGAGAGAGACGGAAAATCATAGCATCACACAAGTCATAAAATGGACATGTCAGTGTTACAGATGGCTGTATAAGTAAAATTTATCAAATTTACCCAAGTGACCTTTCTATTTGTAATAGGCAGTAGATATGTTCACTTGCATCAGTCAGTGGATCTATTAAATTCAGTTGGCAGATCCAATTTAGTCAATATATTTGTCCAATCATATTAGTTAATAGATCCAAATCAGTCTGTTGATCTATTCAATTGTACCAGACAGTAAATCAAATTTAGTAAGTAGGTCTTTCCAATTGGATCAGTCAGTAGATCTAATTCACTCAGTAGATTTACCAATAGTACCAGAGAGTAGATCAAATTTAGTCTTTAGATTCAACAACTGTCAGTCGATATGTCCAATTCAGTCAGCAGATCTTTCCAACTGTATCAGTCAGTAGATCTTTACTAGTGTATCATTCTGTAGAGCCAATTAATCCATTACATCTTTCCAACTGTACCAATCATAGATCAAAAACAGTCACTAGATTTACTAGATATATCAGTCAATAGATCCAATTCAGTAGATCTACCCAATATTCAATAAATGAAAGATCTCATCATCCTCTCACACTAGTATTATTGAATGCAGACTATTTATGGGGATCTTTTACAGATACACCAGCAGAGTGCGCTCCTCGACAGTAAACCGAATTACTCTGAACAATCCAGATTCAGGAACAAAACAATGAAAATGTTGGATCTTGTGCGTTTGGGGACATGCGTGTTTTTGCCTGCCTACACACACACACACACACACACACACACACACACACAGTGAATCAACAACCATCCTGGACTGTGACCTGTTCGAGATGTTTATTTGTTACAAAGTGAAATTTTTAACAACATTAAAACACTGTTTTCTAAAGCAAATGTCTGAATCGGAGAGAGAAAATACCGATCAGACTATAAGCTTTAAATACACTAAAATAATTGAATAGCTCTATTGACCGAATTGGATCTACCGATCTACTGCTCGATAGTTTGATAGATCGCCACGTGAACGGTTTTACTCACCCACGAGGTGCACTGAGAGCACGAACATCACACAAGTCCACACGATGACCGCCATCTCCAGAACTCAGACTGAGGGAATGATCGCCTCTGGAGCCTGTTAAAAGGATCTGTGATGACGGGGGGCGTAACAGAAAAATCCAACCCTCCGTATTACACACACACACATACACACACACACACACACACACACACACACACACACACACACACACACACTCTGACACGAGAGGAGAGTGCATCATCATCAAACTATTGCGTTCAGGTGATTTGTTCTCGCTGTCACTTCACTCCAGTTCACCACCTACTGAGTCACAGAGTTTCACAATTATTTTATATTCGGTTCAACGTTCTCTAGAAAACATGTTACTGGTTTCCTTCACCATTCCCTGAATCTTATAGTCATTTTCAGTAACATACAAAGGTGAAAAAAATCCCTTACACTTACAGGATCACCACAAAATCCAATAGACATCAAATTAAATGTAAATGGGGTTTTAATTAAATCACATACACACACTAATATTAAACATACAGTATATAAAGAATCAGACTGTGTTTACTGTATACATTGGATTGATAGACAATTTAAAAATGACTATTCATCATTAGGACAAAACCCATCCAGGACCCCAGAGATCCTTTCTGTTCGTACATCGTTTCTAAACCGGTGCAGGTTTTGTCTTGAGTTAGATCAGCTTTTAATCTTTCTACTAAAAGTGTCCTGCGTTTACTGTAAATGTCGCTTGAGCTTGTAAAACCTGGATTGTATTTTGAAAAATAAAATAGAAATAAGTAAAATGCCATTAATAATGTTCTAGTAAATGACTCAAAATTCTGAATTGATATTGTAAATAAAAGAGATTTGTGTTCATTATGTACCGCATACAAAGACCCTTCGTGTCCTCGGAAATAAAAACAGGCACAAATGTAACAACTTATAATGTAGGGAAGTGCATGAAAACATCAACATTTACATTTATATTTAAAGTACCAACATGTGGGACACTTGTGTTACTCGTGTAAGAAAAATCCTTCAACTGGTTTAATCCCAACATTCCAAAATAAAGACGGTCATGAATAAATGAAATCTTGCTCCAGGTACAACAAGCTGTCAATATCATTTCAAAAGAACAGATGAAAAATATGAGGTGTGTATTTGAGAAATAAAAATGTAAAAAGCTTTCAGAACAAATGACTCATTCACACACACAACTGAATTTATGTAGTTTTGTGTAGTTTTCATTTAATTTATGTAGTTTTATATTTGTTTTATAAACAGAAAAAAAGTACAAAAAGACAAAAGTTTAACTGCTAAATGTATTATAGCACTAATATACATTCTTATATTAAATATAATATTTTTAAGGTAGCACTATATGAATATTCATGAAAAAAAAAAGCTTATTTATTGCATTTCTCAGAGAAGCGGTTATAGCTGTGGTCATGTTCTGGCAAGTCCTTCAAGTGAAATCTGGAAAATATGTATAAGTGATTGAACGATTAAACAATGATAAAAAGTCAGTAAATTTTTTATTTTTTGTTATTGTTGGCTAAAGATAGGATGGAGGATATTTTTAAAAAGCTGATCATTAAAACAGTACAGTAGAGATAGAGTAACTTATAATTACAATTTTTGTAAGAATATGAAAACATACCAAATTACACAATTAGGGAGTCTCGGCTTCCAGTATCCATCCATACCACAGGTGATGACTTTAGGGCCGCTTAATCTTCGTCCTGGGTTGCACCTGAAAGCCACCGAGCTCCCAGATGGGTATCGAGGTCTCATTCCAGACACTATTACTCCGTACCACAGGTTGAGGGGAGGGCATGTAACTACAGAAAAAAGTCCAGAGGCTTTAGAAAGCAGGGCAAATCTAAAAACACTTTTAAAATGTTATATATCTTATTATTCTACAGCTAAAAGTCATCTATCTACTGTATCTAATTCACTTTAGTGTTGTTAAAAGAAATAACACTTAGGGTGTGTAAATAATTGTGCACGTGATTGATGTGTATGGTGTTGTGCTAACCTTCACAGCGAGGAGCAGGAGGGCTCCACGTGCCCTGTTCAGTGCACACGATGTCTGATTCGCCGATCAACGTCCCAAAGTGACATCTGTATGACGCCACGTAACCGTATTTTATTATTTCACTTAGGTCATAAATTAAGTCTGCGCCCAGGACCGATGGAGGCTCAGGGCACTGGATTGCTGTAAAGGACACACACAGATGCATTTCAGCAATAAACACACCACACACATTTAGTTTATTAGGCCTAACATGTACTTCTGAGAACTACAGAAACACACCTTCACATTTATAGTGGCTTCTGGATTAATAGATAAATGATTTCTCACTACAGAAATGTAAGAAAATATTCAAATATAATATGGAAAACATCTCAAAATGTTACCACAACTATTAAATACTGGCTACTACAGTTTCGTTTCATCAATGTGATTTTAGAGCAAATCCTCAAATAGCAGAACGATGCATTTCCATGGGCCGTGTCTTCATTCTAATGTCAGAATAAAACAATAAAAGGTGGACAGGTAGAAAAATGACATGCCCACCCTCACATACAGGTGCTCTGCCATCCCAGCCATTGGCTCTGCATAATCTCACGGCCCTTCCGACCAGTTGGTACCTACACACACACACACACACACACACACACACACACACACACACACACATTAAAATGTTTAAAAAATTCATGGTATCCATAAAATAATGTGCTGTTGTGACTGGAGTCTCACCCTGTATTGCACCTGGCTGTAGCCATGTCCCCGAACAAAGAGCCTGTATAGTGATAACGTCCGTTTTCCACCTCCCCGGCCGAGCCGCACTTTTTCTCTTTACAACCGATAAAACACGATGACGGGTTAAACAATGTTAAAAAAATAATAATAATAAAAATAAAAAAAAACGTCCATTATGGGATACTCCTACTTCCTGTTTGCCAAATTGCTCTGTTACTAAAGTATGTTGTACATATAGTCACATGACGATATAGTCACATCTTCTCAGCCAGAAGGTGTTCATTTATTTATTGTTTTTTACAGCTTTAGAACTTTATAGCTATAAAATCTATAAGGAATGAAACACTTGAGGACATGCTGTTTGTGAAACTTTATCTTATTTGTTAAAAGTGACATACTTTCACACATCAGATGTACATCAGTCCACTGGCCGTCCCTGCAGGAGATGGTGCTCGGGCCTCGGGCCATGCGGTAGCCGTGATTACATTTAAAGCGGAGAGTGGTATTGGGTTTGTAGTGCGTCTGGTCGTTGTGCTCGGTGTGGGCGTTAGGGACGTACGGTGGAGGAGGACATCTCCCTGGAGGACAATTCGAAAGAATCTTTGTTTAGATATTAAGATATTGAGTTAAAATGAGCTCTGAATAATCAGAGGTAACAGAATTACCATCAACAAGGCGACAGTTCGGCAGTTCCTCCCATTGGCCGTCTTCTAGACACGTGATCTGTGACGAGCCAATCAGACTGTAGCCTTTCTGGCAGGAGATGGCGGCACGTTCTCCGACTTCATACTCCGCTTTGTATCCGTCCTGTCCGCTGCTGTTCGGCACCGCCGGGGGGCGGCATGTGACCTGTACGGGCATCACTGGAACACAGAGCAAAAGGTAAAGTGCAATTCTGGATTGTATGATGATTATACAGTGAAGGAGGCTGACCTTTTACACAGGTGGGTAGAGCTGGTATCCAAACGCCCTGGCCTCCACAGGTGACGTGACTTGGCCCTTTGAGGTGGAACCCATCCTTACAGTAGATGCTTACTCGTGTGTTATAGGTTAGATGACCAAACCTCACTTTTCCATCGGGTATGGTAAATCGCTCACATTTGATCTCTAAAATTTGGGAAGAAATTTTTGTATCTTTTTTATTTTAGTCAAAATGGTTCAAAGGCAAAAAAGAAAGGGTTTTTTTGGGGGCTTTTCTAAGTTAAAACAAATTTCTGTACATGATGATGTATGTATGATTATCACAATTCTATATTGAATATGTCCCACATGATTAGACAACATGAAGGATTAACCAGATATTATTCCAATAATGAATTCCTCCTGACTTACTGTGACAGTTAGTGTGACTCGGGATCCACTGCCCAGTTCTGCCACACTGCAGAATGCTGTTTTTGCCATTCAGCTGGAATCCAGCATTGCAGGAGTAGGATAAGGTCTCTCCAGGATTATAAGCAGCCTTTGCTCCATGAAACGTAGCATTCTCATTTTTGAGTAGAGGACAAACCACTCTAGTGGCAAAGGTTACAGTAGCAATATCAGCCACTGGAGAGTGGGAGGGAAGAAAGTGTGTTATTTGCCGAGAATTTCATCCCAAATGTTAGCATTTTCCTCTAGAAAATTGTTGTTGCAAAATTAAATAAAAGCTGTTTATTTTCCTGACAGTTACTAGAAACTGGACCAAATTAAATGATCCTATTTGTAATTGGCAACAGGTCTGTCCAACTAAATCACTTCCTGGTTATTAGTGGAAGCACAGTGTTCAGTGTTCGGTCATGTATACAGTGAAATGCAGTGCGCTCCTCCAAGCATGTTTAGCTGCCCTTTAATGAGCAACAGTTAGAAAATAAAAGTATCTTTCAAACATTCTGTGTAAGAAAAATTAGTGGAAAGTGGTGCTAAATAAATACAAGAAAATGGTCAAATAACTTTGACGGCGTAGCCGTTTGATTAATTTAATTAGATGTAAAAAAAGCAGCTTTTTTAAAGCTATGTATTAGAAAATGTGAAAATAAATAAATAAATACAATAAATTCTTTATGCCTGTCTCACTTCCTTAACAACAAAGAAACTTGTATATATGAAAAAGGATTAAAACATAAGCATAAAGTTTATTACTGCCCCCCCGAAAGTGTCTGCAACATTTTTTACAGCACCATCAACCCAGACAAAGTGTGTAAAGCTACATATTGTGTAATACTCTATGCAGTCATGGTGTTAATAACCATAATCCCAAATCCAGTCCCTTCTAGTGCTGATCTTCAGAAGACTCCAAAATCATGCCTGAAGAACCATCCTGTACCAGGGACCAGCAGAAATACCCTTAAACTCCTCACTAGCTGCTGAACTTATTGGATATTGAAATGCTGATGTAAATTTATAAGATTTCTTGAGTCTTTCTTAAAGAGCTCCAGAAGAGAGTCCTGCATGACATGTCTAATTCCAGTGTGCTAATCGGATCACCATGAGGACATTATAAAGCCTTGAGAAGTTCCAGGAGGATAACACTGTGGTGCCTTGAGTAGCCAGACTCAGCAAATATTTCTAAATGGAGTGAAATAAGTCAATTGAATTGGATTGTGGGTGTGAATAAAATCATAAACACAGAACTCACAATTTGCATCTGAAAAGTTATCAAATAAACGTGATTAGCTCGCTATACGTTACTGAAAGAAATCCAGAGTTCTTGATGTAACATGGCTGAAACAGCACCGTTTATAAAATTGTAACAAGTGCATGTGTGTTGTGTATATACACGGTGAATAAAGAACACAAATATTGGAAGGAAATTTAAACTGAGTAATAAAAGTGGGTCTTACCCACACAGCGAGGTACTGTTCCACTCCACCCGTCAGCCAGGCATTTTCTAACGGAATCCCCTTGTAGAATGTAGCTAAATGATGAACATTGTAGAAAAACTCACAGCTTAAAAAATAGCAGATATAAAGAATGCTAAGTTTCAGAACTGCCATTTATGAATGTTTCAGCAAAAAAACGTCTCTGTGTCTATTTTTGTAGACAAACAATCTTTTGAAGGTGCCGCAGTTTTCCAGCTCGATGCGAAGAAATTCATTTGTAAAAAAAAAAACTCGTATGAACCTCAGCTGATCGGAGTTGAACCGTGTGACTGGTGATGATTCTGCTGTGAGGTTAAAACCAGTCTTTACTTCTAGTTACATTCTAATTTATTAAATATTTTGTGATGCTTGGGCTTAATTAGTCTCGACATTAAATTCGGACAAATCTAATCATGGATTTAATGTGTGAGCTGATTGATATTCATCAACATGGGCAGATGAGATCAACGAAATGATAATTTTGTGAGCAGTTTGGTCTTACAAACCAATTAAAGACAACTTCACCAGATAGCGGCTGAGACAGAATCTCAAGGTCACAAATTATCACCGTTCCACGTGTTTTCAAGAACAACAAGAGCTAACCTTCGCAGATTCAGTTACATCCTGATAACATTCTGATAACGCGGTCTGATGAACGAGAGAAAGAGAAATCCGTCTTCCTTCGGTGAATATCTGACAAGTCTGCAAATCGAAGCTCAGAAGTAACCTACAGATGCCTGGTGGAATTTCACTGCATAATTTAACTGCACACCTGCATTATAATATTTAGTTGATTAATTTATATCGGCGAGGTTATTCCATTACCCGGCACTGCACTCTGCGTAGACCAAGTCCTCCAATTCGTTTCCCATGTGTCGGATTCGGCCGTTTGGTAGCTCTCCAGCCGAACCGCACCTTTTCCCTGAGATAGGAGAGAAAGGTGGGAGATTGCATCTTAGTTTTGTCACCGAAGTTCCAGCAAAATAAGGAACAGATGTTCAGGAGCATTATCTAAGCAAAGCACAATGTCAAATTATATCTAAAACTGTGGGAACTCAGAAAGAAAAACTCCACAAGCTGAGGTCCCTCTGATGACCAGTGATCATGTCCCTTTCTTCCATTCGGTTCTGCCAGATTCATCCCAACGCCCTACTTCTGCATGGACGTCTCTTTACAGAGTGTTCACTCTGTGCGGCTGAGGATGGTTCCACATGAACCTTCATGAATCCATAAAGTTACTGACCAACTAGAGAACTTTGAGGATACATTTGGACTTTAATTAATACAGTAATAAACAGTCTGCTACAACGTGGTCAGGACCACAGTTTGCTCATACCATCTCAGGGAGTTTTTCCTTCAGCATGGTCACTAATGGCACAATCATTAGGAATCAACTGTTAAATACAAGAAACAAATACAAAATGTATAACCTCGTTTTCTCCCTAAAGCTGCTCAGGGGACAACGTTCGTTGTTAAAAGCGATTTACAAATAAAATTTTATTAAATCAAGAAAACGTTTGCGGTGAATTGACCATCGAGTGATTCCTATAGACGAATTCATAATGCGCTCGTCATCCTCAGGTGATCCATTACCATCACCATGGCGATGGAGACCGACAGATTCCTATCCGTTTTATCCTCCTTTTTTCTCTCGGTCACAAAATATCTGGAAAACATGGCTATTTTTTTCCCCTACATCTTTTAGTCGTTTGCAATGAAGTAGACGTTGTGAAATTGATGCAGATTTGAGCATGACGCACTCCCAATTACAACCTAAATTCTAATATTTGTTTATTTTTTATTTATTTTAATCATTTATTCCCCACAGTTTATTCTCTTCATTTCATAGCGCGTCTCTTAGCTGCACTGCTTCCAGTACGTGTATGTGGATGTTAGATTCTTTTGTCCAATCAGATTTCAGCCTCTATGTGCTGCCATGTCAATCCAATCTGCCCAGAGCCTTCAGAGTCAGTACTGCTGGACTGTTTTCCTTAAGAGAATATTAGCAACAGGGTCTGTTTCTTTAACCAATCAGATTTCAAATTCGCCTCACAGGGCAGCCCAGAATAGCATCAACCTCTTTCCGTCTTCTGATTGGTTGTTTAGAGGAACAATGTTACAGCCAATTCTTAAAATCCTTATTACTCTTAAAAATCCATTTTAAAGAAAAGCTAGACATCGCGAGAAGTTCGGCCAACCCTGAAGCTAGCTAGTGTGTCTCAGCCCGGGAATGGCTTTGTTCTCCACTTCCAGACCAGTGAATACGAGCGGTACCACTGGATTACAGCCTCTGAGGAGCGCTGCACAGTTGTGGTTGTAGTGTAGAGGTTTGGAGTCTTGGAGTAAAATGGTTTTCACCCTCCATATGTGAAATGTCTCTCTCTGTAATGCCACGTGTTGTTATATTGCGTCTTTGTATAGTATTGTATTATAGTGATAGTGGTGGTATTAAGAGGTGGATTAAGTCGGGTAAGACCCCACTGAAGGCCCAGGTACCAAATTCACTGCCCGTCACTGATAAATGTCAGGATTTGAAAAGAAAGAAAAGGCACCTTCGGTTACCATGGTTACCACGGTGAGCTGAGGGAAAGATGAGGTACAGTTATAAAGATGCTTTTAAACAAGTAAAAGTTTACTGAATGATTGATTGATTAGAAACACTTACTCTTGCACTGGAAGTCCAGGCGACTCCATGCTCCGTTGTTACAGTAGGAGACGCGCAAGCCCTGGCCGGTGTAACCGAGCGCGCACTTATACGTCACCTGGTCTCCGTCATTAAACTCCTGCCTCCCTTCATACTTTTCCAACAGGTGTTTGTCTGAATACCTGGTTGGAGGACCACATTTCCCGTTTGTATATGACACTGCAAGCAAGCAAACAAGCAAACAAACCTTCACAAACCGATTAAACGGTTAAACCGAAATCCTGAGGAGACGCGATTTTAAATAATTCGCCTCAGACCGGTTGGAAAAAGAGTCGCGCGCACTTTAGCATCCATGCTAACACTTTTTGTTACTCACCCACTAAATGCGCGAAAAGCGCCAGGAATCCCCAAATCCACAACATGGTCGGCATCTCCAGAGCTTCAGAACGTCAACACTTCTACCGAGAACAATCGGTTTCTGCAGCGATATGGCGCTGCTGGAGGAGGTGACGTTTGGCCCAACCTTCTGCTGGACACGCGCACAAAAAACCCCCAAACAGAAATACAAAACACGCACGCGGCTCAGATTTCAAAAACGGCGAGCCACGCGCTCGTGATCCACTACCTCAGGTGATCATTAGAGCGTCACCATGGCGACAGAATCCAATGCATTCCTGCCTTTTCCCTCCTTTTTTAAATCACGAAATATCCGATTTCTCTCGCAAACATGGTTAATTCCTACATCTTTCGGTGAACCGTCGAAAAATTTATGTACACTAATACATAAAATCTTCCTCAGGTGATCCGGATTCCAAACCGTTTACTTTTTTTGGTTTCTTTGGCACAAAATGTATGCTTATCATCCTCAGGTAATCCACTACCTTCCCCATTAAATCCAATGGATTATTGTCCAATTGTATTATTCCTACATCTTTCAGTCATTTGCAGTAAAGTAACCGTCATGTAAATGTATGAATTATTTATCATCCTCAGGTGATCTGTTGCATTGAAATCCAACAGATTTCTAACTGTTAAATCAACTTATAACAACATCTTAAATTCTCTGGAAAACATGGTTTATTCCTACATCTTTCAGTCGTTTGTCGTCAAGTGACCATTGTGTAATTGATGTACACTGATGTATAACGGTCTTCTCATCCTCAGGTGATCTGCTGCGATGGAATCCAATGGATTCTTCATGGTATCCTAGTAGATACCATCATCTAGAAGTGATCTAGAGGTTGCCAAATGTGTTCTAATGGTCCTTAACGGTATCAGACATAACTTGCCAGCAATAAAAGGCAACAGATACAGTGAGTCTCTCCGAAGTTCTGGTGAGGTCTGTAGAGGTCTGCTGAGATCTGATAGGGTTTGCTGATGTTCTCAGAGATTTGCTAAGGTCTGTAAAAGTCTGCAGAAATCTGGAAAGTTTCAATTAAAACACAGATAATTCTTATTACAAAGCTAATCCACTTTGTTTTAGGGTTTCCATTCCATGTTTTAGCAGGGTATTGTAACTTATTGGACTTAGGAGCATTAAATATGGTTAGAATGCTCCGAAGTCGAAACTCGGTGAAAACAACAGATGGGAGATCCACATGTCTATATATAAAATTATGAAAGGTCCTCCTGCTAATGAATAAGGATTAAAAATCAGAAATGGTGCTTGAATTGCAAATGATTGCATTCCTACTACAGAAAAAACAGGGAATGAACACTGGATGACAGAGATTGTGAGAGAATCACTTGGAAGTGCACGATTGTCTATTCTCCAGGAATCCAGGAATGACATGAGTCTCATAACATAAGGGTGTAATCTGGAAGGAGGCCCTAATGTGAGGAAAGATAACACCTACTGGGTAGACTCTGACATTCATCACCAGAGACCAGACCATGCTGTTATCTGACTAATAAGATCTTC
Source organism: Silurus aristotelis (assembly GCF_946808225.1). Classification (NCBI taxonomy): domain Eukaryota; kingdom Metazoa; phylum Chordata; class Actinopteri; order Siluriformes; family Siluridae; genus Silurus; species Silurus aristotelis. Next base: position 22,902,472 of record NC_139592.1, read on the forward strand.
TAAAAAATATTCCAGCATCATTTCGGTGAAATAAATTTGCGATTATTTACATGTGAGATGTCAGAGTAGTTACAGGGCTGAGATTTTTGTAAATTTTGATGGTGGGATTTCCCAGTCTGCCATACAAAGGCAATGTACCCCTGATATAAAGGACTAATGATACCTTCCAGCACGGTAATATGGATTTGCGTGGAAGAATTTTCATGACATATATCCTTTAAATAGTGATTCCAGATGGCACTCAGTGAAACAAGTTGAAACACAAGCCACTCTTTCATTATGTACTTCATTATTATAGACTGAGTTGTTTGTCTGGAGCACGGTGAGATGAAGGTCCTGTGTGGTAGTTTTTTGCGTCAAGGTAACTCCTTGACGCAAAAAAAATCAGCACGTTTTAATTTATTAGAATGTTTTTGCCCACCATATGGTTTCCTGTCTGAGTCGATAAGCTTGATTTTCATTGTAATTATTATAAGATCAAGCTTATCCTGTTTGGGCACGGGGACACTGGGAGGCTTTCCAGAAAAATCAAGATAAGCTCATTCCGTGCCAAAAAAAATGACCGCCGTTTGTGTTTCCAAAAATAAAACCCCCCATCACTCCACCTTCGTGTAATAATTACTGTAACACCCAGTTAAATGCACATGCTGTCACATTAACAAACCACGTATTTCCATCACACAGCACGTTCGTCCTTCCCTTTCCTCATTTATGTACATTTTGTTGTCGAAAATCATAAACATCGGTGTCAACAGCAAAAGACACGCCGCTTTGTGCTTTTTTTCAACATCCAGCCTGCTTATCCTCCTTCATGAGAAAGAAGTAATAAAACGGCAGGAAACGGGGATCAGAAGCCACTCCTGAGCTCATGTCGTATATAAAATGCCCACGTTTCCATCTGTCTAAAGAAAACAAGGTCCTAAATTAGTAGTGCATGTTGTTTTTTTTTGAGTTGGAGCTCTAGGACTGAAAAGCACATTTCAAAGCCAGAAGTTGTTTGATTTTATGGGTTCTGGAAGCCACGTGTGAGCAGCTGTAGGGGTTGTTCTGAACAGAAAAAGGAAAACACAGACCTGCTTTCAGACGCAGGTTTGACCCTGTTACAAGTTGGCTGAATCTTAAATTTCTCAGGTGTCTGGTGCTAGTGATAAGCATTACATGTATTCCAACAGAATCAACAGAAAAGTTAGAATCTAATACTAATGGTAAGATCATTACTCAGGGGGAACCAGCGGGACTCTGGAGGTCAACTTTACTCCCTCTAGTCCTCCAGATTTTTGCTTTGCCTGGATTTAATTTGTTTTCACAAGCAGCACTGACAGCGCTATGCTATGCTAATATGCTGTGGGTTGTCTAGTAACTTTTTGTTCTTTTGATCATACAGCAAAATCGAATATGTAAATGAGTTGAAAACAGTGGTGTATAAAAAACGCACCGATAACCAATTTTATATCATATTAATTTATTCACATTTACAGCTATAAATTACATCACCATCACCACAATTCCCTAAATGGAAAGATTACTGAGAGCAATACACCCCTCAGTTCTGCTTAAAAAAAACACTTTCAGCCTCAAAAAATAAAATAAAATCAGTTCATTTGTACAATAAAAATATTTCAAATAAAAACAATTCAGTCAAACAATAGCTGAGGTGGTTAAGTCGTGTTTTTCCCCACAATATTTCCCCATGACAGAGGACGGCGTTTCCGGAACAGAATACGACACGTTTTTTGCGATACGATGAAACGATCACGCCCTAAACGATATTATATTGGCACGATATCCGATGATTCTTAGAGGAAATAAGGATTTTTATATCACCACATGCCATTTACTACGCCAATTACGATTCACAGATAACGAGGAACGAACGATTAACACTCAATAAAGAAATTAAATGGGTAAACAAGAGCTCAATGAATTGAAAAAGTACAAAAAGTGTCTCAAATAAATACAGCAGTAACAGTTATTTTTCATTGGGTATTGTGTCAGTAACTACAATCACACAATACACCGATATTCCGATCACGATTAGACCCTTCACTCAATATCAGACTGTAACAGAAATCCAAATCCCAGTGATGCTCATGCAAATTTGATCAATTAAAGGCAGAGGCCATGCCCCTTTTACTACGATTTATGCTGAGGAGATGGAAAATATACGTCAGTAATCATAAACGATATGGATGTGAAAATTTTATTTTCCCACATCCAAAGACGTCTAATATAATTGTGTGCCTGACTTTGTAGTAACAGTTTGGGTCAGAACCACATATGGGTGGAGAAATCATGTGTCCCAATATTTGTTTTCATATATTATAGCTTGATGCCAACATAAATTTTTTTTTTCACAAATAAAACAGCCGTTTGTGTTTTTCCGAGTTCCGACTATCCAGCTTTCTGAGGTAATTTATTCACAGCGTTACAGGAATAGATTCTGTGGACTGATACATATACAGATACAAAGGCCACGCCCCTTTTCTGAGATTTAGTGGAAGAAGCCCCACCCCCTCTCTCTTTCCCCAGAGATAAAAAGGCACAGAATTTGATAGCAATAGTACAAAGCAATACAGGGATGTGGATTTAGTCGTGATGGAAAATCAGATTATCCGTTTTTCGAAGGCATTCTTGTTGTGCTAATTTGATTGTGTAAGACGCAATCTAGTCTAAGTCTTTAGGATTAGTGCGCAAAAGAATTACACAACTTACTTCCCTGATTGACTCATTATTCCACTGCAGCATCACGACAACATTCACAAGTGCAGAAGGAGGATTCAGTGGTGGGTTCGGAAGTGTTACTGTATTACACGACCTCAATGAAATGAAAAGCGTCCGATGTCACACAATTCACACGGCCAAAAATGACTAACAAATAAAATGTTATATATATATATATATATATATATATATATATATATATCACTTTCTTTATAAATAAAAGTTTATTAAGTTCTTCTAACAGCACATCCTGAAGTATTTTATTCCTCATATCTCACAGCAATCGGCCAAAAGGATTCATTTATTAACGGCATATTTTTTGTCTGTTTAAAGTTACATTTAATTCTAATAGACTATATTGGTGCTAATAAGAACAGTGTGAACACAAAGACAGACAGACAGACAGACAGACAGACAGACAGACAGACAGACAGACAGACAGACAGACAGACCTACACGCAGAGTTTCTGGGCTCGGCTTTGGATACAAGACGGTGCAAGGTGAGAGTTTGACTCATCTGGGTGGAGACTGGAGCTTTTGTGTGTTTTCATATCAGCTCAATGTCTTAATCTCCAGAGCTCGAGCTGTTCTGCGTTTCCTGTGAACCACAAAACAACAAGTTTAGAATATAAACAGATTCAGAAAATCTCCCAATAAGGACACGGCAAAAAACTGGAAATGTATCATCATCTGAATCACTTCTAACAAAAATATCCACACGCCAGAATCCGATTCCATTGCGGATTGACGACAGACTATGCGCCATGGTGAAAAATGACGGAGCTACGTGACGTTCGTGGCACCTTTTTTCTACATTGTATTGATAGGGACGTGTCGTACGGAGTCAGAAACCACACCAGAGTCTGAGACAATGAATGACTCAAACAACTGACGACTTCATTGTGTAATGATTTCATTAGCTTGATTTACCTGATAGCTATGGAAGCCTGTTTCCGCCACATAAGAAAAAAAAAGTTTGCCTATTTCCTACTTTATTTGTGCCAATGCTGACTTTATTCATCACAATTGGGACTTTATTTCAGTAAATTATTACTTTTTCCACACAATTCCAACTTCATTTCTTGCAGTTTTGACTTCTAACAACCAAAAGTTAGCCTTTGTGTAATTTGTGTAATCATGACTGAAGTAGTCCTTTATGTTATCTATAGTTTTACAGATCGATCTATGGATTGACCTGTTTAATATTCAGTGTGTTAAACTTCCTGGCACTACAGAATAGCGAGAAATAAAGTCGGAATCAGGCAAACTCTTTTTTTTATTGTGGCAGAAACACATTCCTATAGTAGCCTCAAAGCTCATGTGCAAAACTAATGCTTTTGAGACATTGATATATCAGATGGTTTCTTGAAGCTGACCAGCATAATCGGCATCATCAAGCAGATACAAGAGATCTATTCACACACACACACACACACACACACACACACACACACACACACACACACACACACACACACACACACACACACACACTGAAAGAGCTTTAATGAGCTATAGTAGCTCTAACAACCACTCTTTGTATAGGTGGTGTGCAGAAAAGCAATTAGCTCCTGCCAGGCTAAAACAGGATAATGGAGAATGGAGAATGGAGGATGGAAAAACATCAACAGGTCTTTTTTCATTTAAGTTGTTCATAGTGACCTTTAGGGCTCATATCCAAAAACAAAGCAACAAAATGAGCATTAACGCTGTATTTGGATGCTTTTGTAAATATGTGTGTGTGTTCTTTGTTCTCTGGTGTCTCTACGTATAAGAAGTCTAACTTGTTTCTCAGTGAGTTCCTCGAAGACGTCCGTGGAGCTCAGCGATGGAGGCAGAGGGGTGTGCGGCGGGTTTCCGACGCTGAAGACTCGTTGCCGCTTCACCTGGTCCTGACTCGACATGGGAGTGAAGCTGTTTCTCCTCAGGGCCCCTTGTTTACTGTTGGCCTGAAGAACAGAGAACAGAGAAAACGCCAGAGTCAGGAAAAGGGCACGTCGATGCTCTGTGACATGCGCAAAGAAAATGTCAAAATACTGGCAACGAAAACAGAGTTCCCCTGTGTCTGGAGCAAACACTGGGAAAAAAAGGGCTGAGAAAATGTTGGCAGAAAGACATACTGGCAGGACCCCAGCGTCAGTAGAGTGCAATACAAAGCGTTTATTTCATTTCTATTACCAAAATATTGTTTTCTTAATCTTGTTTTTAATAATTTAAATAAATAATAGTATCATGATTATAATACTTTAAGCTCCAGTTTGATTAGTGCCTCTGAAAGGTGTTTAAACATCAAGTCTATTATGGTCTTTGTAACACATGCATGTTCCTGTCTATGGAACAATCTCAGAAAAAGACAAAAGCACACAAGATTTAGAGAGTGAATGACTGGGAGGAAGTTCTGTGGAGTCCAAATGTGGCATGTTTGTCTCTAACAGAAGAACTTTTGTAAGACAGAGCGCAGGAGACGAAGACAAAAGATGAGATCAGACCCTCACCCCCACAATCAAACATGAAAGCTTTTTATTTCAATTCAAAACTTTTCCTACGTTTCCACACTTACATTTTTTTTTATTGTTATTATTTCTAATATAATATTTGATTACATTTTATTTATTATTGTGATTATTCAGACTGACACAAATTATATATATTTTTTTATTATTAATATTCCATTAAAATCTTGCAAAAATAATGAAAACTGCAGTTAAACTGTGGAGAAATTTGCGGTGTGATCAGATTTATAAGATTGTTTCTCCTGGCCCTGTTTTGTAATCGCTGTAAGTATTTATTTATTCACTTACTAACTTATGTTTGTTTGTTCATTTATGCCAATTAAAGCGAGTTTAAGAAGAAAAATGACTCCGACTACCTTTCGTCAGAATTCTTCAACAGTTTTTCCACATTTGACACTTTAACTATCATTAAAATATTCACGGTCAGTGTGGATTTTCATGTGGCATCAGTTTTACTACATTAAACTGGTCATTAAACGAGTGTAGTAAAAGTGTATCGAGTCAGAAAGTAGACGATTCCTGAAGCTTTCAGCTGTAGTGTAAACTGTGGTCTGTCTGGCGTTTGGTTTTATCACCGGAGACACAACAGTGGTTAGAAATTACAACAGCGCTATTTAAAGGACCTTGACGTCCAAAACGTGCGATCTGTCTGAGGGATAACTGTCGAGTTCACGTCTGGAGCTGGAAAAACACTGGGTTCTTCCGCTGAGTAGGTGAGAGCTGTTGACCAGTGACGGTAAAAAACACAAGCTCCATATTTACTCACTAAATAAAAAGTATTGTCGATATTCACATCTAATGAGATGAGATCTGTACATTAACGTAGACCAAATAGAGAGAAAAAGAGAGGGAGTGAGAGAGATGGAAAGAGAGAGAAACAGAGAGGAGGAGTGATCGAAAAAAGAAAGACGCAACAACAGAGACAGAGAGAGACAGCAAGCAAGAGAATGACAAAACAAGACAGACAGAGAGAGAGAGAGAGAGAGAGAGAGAGAGAGAGAGAGAGAGAGAGAGACAAACAGAGAGAGTGATAGAGAGAGCGACAAAAAGAGAGAGAGAGAGAAAAAGTTTTAATTGTGTATTGAATGTTGTAGTGATGAATATCAGTTGTGTCAACCTCCGGTTTCCACACACACACACACACACACACACACACACACACACAAATGTGGGTTGTGTGCCTTTAACAGTCACTGTGGTCGAGCCGATACACCCACACCACAAAAACAACACACTGCAAGAAACTGGAAACTGGACAAAAGCAACGAATCAAAACTCGACATCAACCATGTGGCCTGAGATGCTCTCAATTCCGCTCCATTGTTTCATCCTACTTAGTCCTAGGAGGCCAATTTGAGATTTGGCCTGACAAGCCACTGTAGAAATAGCAACAGTGTGGAGGATTGTGGGTAATCTTCCAAACCACTCATCCTGTTGGAAAGCGTTATGCGAGTGAAATATTCTCCATGACTGTAGATCACTGCATTTCTCAGAACCACATCCTGGCCAAAATACTTCCCTTCACTGTACGATTGGTAAAAACTGGATGAAAGTATTTCCGGAGGTTCAGCAAGAAAAACATTCATTCTCATTTACACACACAGTAGATACACCTACGGTACAGTAGCTTCATATTTCATCTGGACATTTAAATATTTCAGCGTTTTACTCCGAATAAAGTTTCATGTTGCAGTTGTTGTTTTTTTTAAGTATGTTGTAACTAGAAGTACAAATTTTCAACCAGTCTCATTTCAACCCAAACAGAAAATTTAGGGGAAAAAATTAATAATGTGATTTGTTCAACTGGTGGCAAAAACATTACTGAAAAACGAGTGAGAACCTCTGAGGAACTCGGATTGATCTGCTGTAATGCGCAGCAGAACCATGAATCCTGTTTGGGTTTGATTGGGTGTGAGGATTAAATAAAAACACACTAAAAATCTTTCCTTTCTAAATAGTTTGGCGTTGGGATTTACCACAGAAAAACTAGCACTAACAGTGTTTTTTTTAATTATGCCTCCAGTTCTTTCGGCACAACAGTTGATTCCCATCATACACGTCCTCTTATGTTTCATATACAACATAGTAATAATGTTGCATGATAGATCTTTTGTTAGAAAGCAGGATGAGGTGCAGATGAAGGACTGAACTACTTAAAGCAGTGTTAAAAAGTCCACAAGTCCTCACTGCCAGTTTAGCTAGCGAGGGTAATAAACATTAGCCAGTGACACCCTTTTTGTCCAGACTGCAGATCAGTACCATCATTTTACACTCCTTTATGTAAGATTTGCACATTGCACAATTCAAGTGGAGTATTTAATATTACATGGGCATTTTATTTGGATTAGCATAGTTACTGTAATAGTAACCTCGAAATCTAAATCTAGCTAGTTTTGTGTTTTGCTAATTGAACTCTATTTTTCTCTTGTATGCATAAAACGCATGACGTCATGTACAATATCACCATTTATATTATTGAATTAAACTGTATCATAAATATCGGAAATTGTATGATAACATTGTAAGACTATGAAACCTATTATATAAAATCGTGATGATGATGTAGCCTGGACTGAGTACAGTCTGGATAGTTATGATATAAAAGCTGTAATTATCAAACCCACCCTCTTCCTAGCGTATTTACGGTATCACGACATTTTCCCAGAATGGAACGCAAACAGGAACCTCCGAAACCCAACAATCAGCTGAGTTCTAATCAGCTGGATTCCTCATCGAAGCAGAAAGACGTTTATCTCGAACGGCTGCCGATATAAACGTGCGTGGGCGGTATGAATAAAACACGAGGAAAAATAATCAACGCCATGAAATATTACATACATCTTGCAATTTGTAGAAATTTTACACTTCAAAAAGTTATTTCAGCAACGACTGCTCAATCTAATTAGAGTTATACGAGAAGGTGTGGAACGTCCAAAAAGCGAGTTATAACTTACATTATAGCAGCTATAAACATTCGTTTCCTTCATTCAACTTTAAAAAATGGTAAAAAATACTCCCAGGTCTTACGAGTGGTCTGTTCCGGTGTGTGTTCACAGCTTCAATATTCAGGTCGAACATGTCCACTTTACAACCTGCAAAGAGGAATGAAGGGTGAAATCAGTGCTAATAAACATTCACACATCCACTTGCAGTATATTAATCAATATATTAAATCTTTATCACACTTTTTTAACCCCTGACCCGGACTTTTAATGAATTATAAATGTTTTATGGATCAACGGATGGATGGTGAATCTGCAGTTTCCAGGAAATGCAGTGAATAGCAAGAGAGTCAGCTTTCCACAATGAAAGTGTTTACCATAAGCCACAGGGGTGAGTTTCAGCACCACATGGAGAGGACACCTCAGATAGGGCAAGTCATCTGGAAAACAAACACAAGCCTACATTAGAAACCCAACGGGGGGGCGGAGACAGTGGGGTGCAGGAGGAAAACACCCACAGTGGCAAATATATTAGTTAAAATCCTTTCTGAAGGAGAAGAAGGAGATGATATTTTTTCTAAAATAAACTTTTAGTTAATGAAGAACCCTTGGCTTCCATCGAACCCGGGATGGCAGTAAACACAGAATCTATGGTAAATGTAGAACCCTTTGTAAAACCAGAACCCTTGATATGCTAGCAAACACAAAAGCAATGGTAATCAAAGAGCCCATATGGCAAATGTAGAGATAACTGCCAGAACACACACACACACACACACACACACACACACACACACACACACACACACACACACACACTACATTATTATAGTATTAAAGATTTATAGTTTTTTTTTTGTGTTTTTTTGTGTTTAGGAGTAAGACAAATCCTGACCAGCGCTTTTGTCCAGAAAGTACGCAAGCAGGCATCTGGTGACGGCCTGGTGACTGATAACCAGCACGTTGCCCTGCCTCTCCAGCTCCATTATCACCGGCTCAAGTCTCTGCACCAGATCCTGGTACGACTACAGCAACCGTGTGGAGAAAAAAAGACTGCAGTCAGCCTTCTAACAGATAAGATTGCTGAAATCTATTTTTCGATTCGTCTACATATTTAATTCAATTATCGAGTGTTAAAGTCTTGTGTGAACAAAAGATAAACGTGTCTCCTGTACAGATATGTTTTAGACATAACAGCAGAACAATTGTCCTTGATCTTTGAAAAAAATTATTCACTCAGCTGTAAATGTGTTTATATCAGTTTGTGTGGAAGTGAAGTGAAGTGTTGTATGAGCACAGTGCTGGTGATCACCTCCCCTCCTGGGTAACGGTAATGATATTTGTCCTGATCTCTCATAGAGAATTCATCAGGATACTTCTCCTTGATCCTGTCGTAGGACATTTCCTCACAGATTCCCTTAAAGAAGCAAACAAAAGCAGATATTTATATATTCATATTTGATATTCAAATGAAAAAAATTCATTAAAATTCTACAGTGGAATTGTACAAATTAAACTGTACTATAAATATCTGCTTTAAACTTTAAACCTGATGCAAACTGGCTGTAAACTTGCAAAACATCCTCTGTAAACTTATAAAATAAACTCGCTGCAAACTTCTAAACACCTCTGTGAACTAGCTAAAAATCTCCCACTATAAACTTGCTGTAAACTTACTTAAAACTCACTGTAATCTGAGCGCAAACTCACTGTACACTTGCTATAAACTCACTGTACACTTGCTATAAACTCACTGTAAACTTGCTGTAAACTCACTGTACACTTGCTATAAACTCACTGTACACTTGCTATAAACTCACTGTACACTTGCTGAAAACCTACTACAAACTTACTTTAACTTGGGCGTTAACTCACTGTAAACTTGCTGTAAACTCATAATAAACTTGGTGTAAACTCATAATAAACTTGGTGTAAACTCATAATAAAGTTGCTGTAAACTACTTAACAGCTCTGTAAACTAGCTAAAACATTCTCCTTGTTAACCTGTTAGAAACTCACTGTAACCTCAGCAAAAACTCCCTGTAACCTCACTTTAAGATTTCTGTAAATGTGATGTAAACGTGCTGTACTCTCACTGTAAAATCACTGTGAACCTATTGTAAACTAACTGTAAACTTGCTTTAATCTCACTGTAAACTTGCTGTAAACTCACAGAAAATTTTATGTAAATGTGCTGTAATCTCACTGTAAAATCAATGTAGATTTGCTGTAAATTCACTGTAAACTTGATGTAAAAGTGTTGTAAAATCACTGCAAACTCTGTAAACTCACTGTAAGCTCAATGCAAACTTGATGTATACGCACTGTAAACTTTATAGAATGATAGAAATTGAACCCTTTTTACATTTTTGACACTCTTGGAAAGAATAAAATCCACAGTCTTGACTATTGTGACAGGCGTTTATGTTAAAAGAGCCCTCGGCCCGTTCAAGGTCAGTAAGAGCCAGAGCAGGTGGCATGTGGAGGCGTTCTGGTGGCGCTCTGACTCACAGCGTCAATCTCGTTGAGGATTTTCCACTGCTCATACGGAACGCCCAGAGCCTCAGCCGTCTGGATGGTGCGCTTCAGCTGGCTCGTCCACACCTTCAGATTCACCAGCTTCTGCTCCACTATGAAATCCCTCAAAGCCACAGCAAACTGTACACACACGCACACACACGCACACACACAGTAAACACACTAAACAGAGGCAGAATCAAACCCAGACGCTCGGGTTCAGTTCAGATGTAACAGCTACTTACTAACCACAGCTGTACTTACGTTAAGCTTATTAGTGGAGTAAAAACACTGGGGTTAAACTGAGACATTCAGCCGCAGACACCGTCTGGCAACATGAACGTCAAATACAATGACATCACTTCCTGAATTTAATATTGACACCAATACAGCAATACCACTGTATTGTATTTTTTCTTATTTAGTAATATTAGTGATTCCTAGAAGGTGTGTATTGACTCTATGCAGTAACCTACACAGTAAAGCTCATCGCTGTGCACCTGAAACGAGACGTCTTACTGCATGTGTGTCACGGGTTCATATAAGCCGCTGGCTTTAGTGGTCTTACTGTAGGGATTAGCTGATGTCACTTTGACTGTGAAGGAAGAGTTGAATCCTGATTTATCACGTATCTGATCAAACCAGAAGGGATAGAATTTGATGACATAAGCCATTTTCTGATGAGGTTATTTTCATAAGCGAAGGAAAGTCATTCCAGAAAGAAACTGTCCCTATTCCGTATTTAAAACCTTTTCATGTTCACACTCTCCGCTGTTTGGAGATTCTCCATAAATTTTCTCTCCGCTTTGGCCTTCCCTTCCGCAACTCTGTATGAAAACGAGTCTCCATCCCCCCCTGTCCTCTACATCTGCATCTTTCAAACCAACTACCTGCATGTCTTCCCTCACCACATCCATAAACCTCCTCCTTGGTCTTCCTCTTTTAATCCTTCCTGGTGTCTCCATCCTCAGCATTCTCCTACTGATATACCCCATGTCCCTCCTCTGCACATGTCCAAACCATCTCAATTTCACCTCCCTCACCTTGTCTCCAAAACGTCCTACATGCGCTGTCCCTCTAATAAACTCATTTCTAATCCTGTCCATCGTCGTCACTCCCAACGAACATCTCAACATCTTCAGCTCTGCTACCTCCAAAACAGAAATGTTTTGCTCATGCGCAGTACAGGGATGTGAGCGTTTTCAGACGTCTGTCTGTCTGTGTGTGTGTGTGTGTGTGTGTGTGTGTGTGTGTGTTGCTGTGTATGTCCACCTCTTTCCCGTGAGTGGACAGGCCTGAGTCGCCCCCGATCAGACCCTGCAGGTTGTGTTCGCTCTCTCCGTGACGGCAGAGGTAGATGGTGTGTTTGTGAACGTGGATGTTCATTAGGTAATACACGATCTTGCTCTGGATGTAATCCTGCACTCGGTTCACCAGGAAGCGCTGGCCTACGTTGATCACCTGGATGAAGGAGCGATCTCTGTTTACACACACACACACACACACACACACACACACACACACACACACACACACACACACAAAAACACCATTAATTTCTTTTCCATTTTTTCCATTCGGTATCATGTATGACACATGATGAAGTGTCATGTCTGAGAAGGATGAACATACAAGTAAGTGGACACCTGACCATCAGATTGCTACTGTTTGTACTTCTTTTTTGAACGTCCCATTCCACATTTAGTCTCCATCTGCTCTTATAATGAGCTCCACTCTTCTGGGAAGATGTTCCACTAGATTATGTGGAGATAATTAGTAGTCAGATAGTGATGTAGGTGAGGTGAGGAGGCCTGGGGTGCAGTCAGCGTTATGTTTAATAGGTCTGGAGCTTTATAGCAGGAGATCTTCTAATCAGACCCATTTCCTAGTTTGAGTTAAGGAACTTTTTCATGCTCCCACATCCAAAGACAATCATGGGCCTCCAAGTTTGGGGAAGAACCACATATGTCTGGAAGATTCATGTGTCCCAATAATCACAATCTTCTAATTTGTCCATATAGAGAAGCTCTACTCATTTAATCATTTATAATAAGATTAATACATAATAATGTGATGAATCTGGTTTGTCTGTGCATGTGGTTATTATCGTGTGTGTGTGTGTGTGTGTGTGTGTGTGTGTGTGTGTGTGTGTGTGATTAATCAAAGACCCTCTTCCAAAAAAATACATGTTGTCAGTAATTTCTTCTCAGGAATTTTGATCATATCAGCCTGTTTCCCGTTCCTGAACTTTCCGTTTTAGTTATCCGGGTATTTATAACTAAAACGAGATGTGACGCAGACGTGCTGACAAATCCTTTCCATTCCCACAAATAAAATCAGGAAAATAATTAGAATCCGATGTAGTTTCCAAGCAGAGGTGTGTTTACGCTCATCTCCAACTGGCTGAATGATGTGATGAGAAAAACAAGGATCTTATCTTGTACACGTGGACACGTGAGCTTCACCGCCACCTGCTGGTCAAATCTCAACACTGCACCAGCAGACACTTGCGCTTACTTTTCATGATGGTCTGGGTCTAAGGGCTGATAGGTGACTTTGTAGCACTCGATTCTCTTCAGAAAGTCCTCCATGACGCTCTCACGGTCTTTCTCGGGGTAGTCCGGACTCGACACCTTCACGTCCTTAAACACAGTAGAGTTCCTCGTTACGTCAGCTTTATTCTATATAGCACTTCTTCTTTAAGTTCTGTAAGAAAAAATATTGATGCTGACATTCACCCTTTTATCTATTTATCCCTCCATCTCTCCATCCTCCATTTTCTCTTTTTAGAATCTAAATGTTTCATCTTTAACATTTTTCTTTCTGTATAAGGCAATAGAGGGATAGACAGACAGACAGATAGCCAGAGAGACAGATAGAAAGACAGACTTTGCACAATTTTGTAGGACGTGTCTGTACATGGGAGCTTTACATTTTCCCTTCACTTGATCTAGGAGACCCAGACCTGCTCCAGCATGACAATGCTCCTGTGCACAAAGCCGGCTCCATGAAGATCTGCTTTACATGGATGTGGAGGATCTCCTGCTATAGACCTATTGAACATCTTTGGGATGAATGTTAGGATCAGTTCTGACATAAATCCCTGACTTTATTAAGCCCCTTATGACTGAATGAGCCCAAATCTTCACTGCACAATCTTCTTCCCAGAAGAGTGGAGCTTGTTATAACAGTAAATAGACACTAAATGTGGAATGGGATGTTTAAAAAGCACATGCCAATCTTATACTCAGGTGTCCACAAACTTTTGTCAATATTGTGTGAATAGATAGATGTTATATTATGCCATTAAGGTAAATTTTTCCTTTAAAAAACAAAATTTCCTTTCTAAACTATTGATATGTCGCCACCTACAGGATTTTCAGTTTATTGCAGTAAATGAATTACTAATTACTGCAGTATTTAATGTATATTGTTTCCAATTCTATCTATCTATCTATCTATCTATCTATCTATCTATCTATCTATCTATCTATCTATCTATCTATCTATCTATCTATCTATCTATCTATCTATCTATCTATCTATCTATCTATCTATCACACTTTATCAATGATTCGTAAACATACCATGATATTTTCAGCGATGACATCTGGATCGTCGCAGATCGACTCAACAAAAAACACCTGGAAGGTATTAAAAAAAAGAGAACACGAAAAACATCCTGATGTTGCCACTGCTTTCATAATTCCTTTGTGCTCACGCAAAATATCACCATATTAAGGCAGTAATAACTAATAAACACACAGGATCCACAGGATTCCACAGGATCCCAGAGGATCACATACTGAGGTTTGAAAGGAACATCCACAACATCACAAATGCCACACAATACACAATTACGTTACAAAATATAATAAAAAATGTGTTATTATGATACATGCATTTTTAACAATATCGTCATATTAAGTGGGGTGCCCGGGGGTGCCAATAATTGTGCCACATGATTGTGATTAGGAAGAATTTTTTTTTTTGTCCTAAAAAAATTCATTTCATCTTTTTTATTGATGTATTTATTTTACTCGGCGAGCCTCTGACCTTGTACGCGTTCTCCTGGGCGAACTCCAGGATGAGATCTCGTCTCTCTCGAGTCGTGTTCGTGGCATCGAAGACCTGCGGAGGTTTAAACACAACAGATCGCTTCAAGAAGAAAATCTCAGTGAAGATCTGCTCAGTCTCAGGAAGAAAGTTATATAGAGTCATATCAGTGAAAGAGTAGATAGAAAGTAAATGGCTCACAGCGATCTGTCCTCCCTCCTCGTTCAGGTAACTGTTCACGTCCTGCAGAGCCACGAGAGCACACTGTCTGTGGAGAAACATCACCATGTCGCCCTTTATATGCAAATACTTATACAATTATTAAATCAATATATAGGAACGTGAAATCTGCACAGACGAGAAAGAGAACAGAGAGTCAAAAAGCTTCTGACAGAACGACTGCATGCAACTATAAATAGATAAAAAAGCAGGACAAAACTAAAAAAGGAATAAAGCACTTAAATAGTTTGGAGCGCTTTAATGTGGAACGTGAAAATTACTTCCTGATCCTCATGGCCTCGGCGTTGTCGTGTCTGAAGAAGTCGTACGATTTGTACGAGCGGACGGCTTCCCGACGGTACTCGCCCAGGTTAAACACTGCACACACACACACACACACACACACACACACACACACACACACACACACACACACACGCTTAGTCACTCATGCAAATGCAAGGTTATGATTATGATTAAAAATAAACAAAAAAAAAAACTAAACTAAACAAAACACTCCATGTGAAATAAAGTAAATTAAAATTTTATATGTTAACTTTAGTTAATGCACTATAAACCAGCATGTGCATACAGTCTCAAGTGTCAAAACAGCACGTGGTGTCAGTAAACTGCCTCTAGAGGCCGCTCTCGTACTGTATAATGACAGCAGCAACCTTCTCCAGCTCAGGCGCAACCCGGAAAAACTATCAGTACGAATTTTTGCAGAAAGACAATAGCCAATAGTACCAGCAATCAACTATCGGTGCTGATTAATCGTTAAAACCTATGAATCGGTCTACCTCTAGTTATTAATGATTTATTAAACTATTATAATACATTTAGCACTAAATGGTTTGGCTCCCATGTATCTATCCAGTCTTTTAACACGCTACAATCCGTCCTGAGATCTCAAAACTCTGGGCTTCTAGTAGTTCCTAGAATAGCAAAGTCCACTAAAGGCGGTAGAGCATTTTCACATTTAGCTCCTAAACTCTGGAATAGTCTTCCTGACAGTGTTCGGGGTTCAGATACACTCTCCCAGTTTAAGTGTAGATTAAAAACATATCTTTTTAGCAAAGCCTACACATAACACACATCACACACATCACATCACAACCTTGTGCTCCAGAACATCTGATCACATGCACATTATCAACTTGTGCTGTTAATATCATGAACAGCAGCTACGCTAATTCCTCTCCACTGCTTCTCTTTCTCTCCCCATCCCGAGGCTTCCTGAGGTTTGGCCAGCTCCAGTCACGTCCCACCTCGTGAAGATTATGGACCTATGGATGATCATGGAGAAGTAGATGCCGAGTGTTTAAAGGCCCTGGCATGGAGAAGCTGATGCTGGATCTATGATGATCACAAATTGTTCTGTATTGTTGAAAGATTTATGACCAAACTCTTGATGTCACCCATATGAGGATGGGTTCCCCTTTGAGTCTGGTTCCTCTCAAGGTTTCTTCCTCATATCATCTAAGGGAGTTTTTCCTTGCCACTGTCGCCACGGCTTGCTCATCAGGGACAAACGCACACCATTCACCTTCACTGTTGTTTTCTGTAAAGCTGCTTTGAGACAATGTCTGTTGTGAAAAGCGCTATACAAATAAACTTGACTTGACTTGACTTGACATTTTTCCAGCACCTTTGGTGGGAACGCCAATCCAGTTGAGGTAGCGAGTCAGCTTTTTGGACATGTAGGTTTTGCCTCTGGCCGGGAGGCCGATCATCACGATCAGAGTGGACGAGTTGGTCATGTAGGACGCCCACGCTGAGAAAAAGAAATCAGAAACACACATATGTATTAAAACGACGTCTGTATATTACTTATATGGTCTTCGCTGCCTGTTCTTAATTAAAACCCTTTAAAGAATCTCTTTACTGCAGGCTCGGTAAACTCAGCGTCACAGAGCTTTCAGCTTTCCTACGGGTGTGAATGTTTCAGTTTGAGGTTTTTATGCAGAAAATATATATATTTTTTATTCGACACAAAAGTTTGCTAAGATGCTACCTGGCAACTGTGTTTGCGTTCATATTAAACTCTCATCGAGGCTTTTTGTTTTGAAATGTGAGGTTTAGGAATAAATAAGTGGCAAAAGAATTCTTGCTTCTTGCCCTTACTTGTCTTTCTCCCAGGATTCAGTGCTGAATGCTCCTGAACGTTGGATTTCATGCAGATCATTCTGTAAGTTGTTGTTACATGGTGTTATGCCAACTGCAAATCACTCACAGCATTTCTTCACGCCGGTCCTCGGCTTGCTCGTTCGGTTGTTCGCCTCCATGGATCTCGGTACGGGTCCTGCTGCACCTCCGGGGCGTGTGCTCTCGGCCCCAGGCGACTCCGAGCCTCTGTGACGGCGTTTGTGCTGCAAGCAGATACGGTCACATGGTTAGCTGAGTGATTAATGACTTGTTTCATGCAGGAAGCAAGACAGCAATATGTTCTTATCTTTTTCCCTTATATTCCACATGATCTTATTTCTCTTGTATTTCACATGATCTCATATTACACATTATCTTGTTTATCTCATATCACTAAATTGAGGGTGTGGTTTAATGATCTCAATCCTGTGCATTATCATCACCACGGCTTCTTGTTTTATCTCGCTTAAACACATCTCTATGTCACGGCCATAACTTATTTACGTTCCCTTGTATTACTGTTGTGTCCCATGACTCACCTTGGGGTGTCTTACTTTGTTCACTAGCATTTATTAGCTCAATAGTCTTGTTCTTGTGCAGTAATATTTGGTGGAGGACGTTATCTCATCCACTGGCTTTATTAAGTCGCCTTTGTAGTTCAGATACTTGTTCTTTTGATTAATAAATGTAAGGGCTTAATTGCACACTTATTGCCCACCCCTGTGCCACCCCTGTGCCACCCCAGCTCTATACACCTGGACAAGTTCCTGGATCCATCCTAATCGCCTCCACACTCCCTCTATAGGTGCACTTATAAACAATACAATGTTATATAATGGAATAACTCACTTTTGCACCCTGAACAGGACAATAACCGCGTCTTTTGGACATTTTATACCCCACTGTTTTACCTCTATTTGTGGTAGTTATAATAAAAACACGGACTTACCCTAAAGAATCCAACTCTCTCTCACACACACACACACACACACACACACACACACACACACACACACACACACACACACACACACACACACACACACACACACACACACACACACACACACACACACAGTTCTCACCTTCCTAACTTCACTACAATCACCCTGAAGACGTTTTTCCTCGGATTTGTTTCAGGAAGTAGCGACTTGATGCGTTGCTCTGACAAGTCCCGCCTCTTCTGCGCCCTGATTGGCCAAACAGACGAGGAAGGCGTTCACATCGTCATAGCAACCATAGTAATAGCCCACGTCTTGTTTGAGCGAGCTCTATTGATTGGCTTTCAGGCCCGTCAATCAAATTTGAATACTTTTTTTTGGAGGCTGAGTACAGATTAATCTGCATGTGTGAGACTTTTTTAATTAAATATAATCATATTTGGGGGTGTTTTTATTTAAATATGGCGAATAATAATATTAATAATAATAATAATAATAATAATAATAATAATAATAAAAACGTGACATTTATATTTATATGTATTTATGTTTATTCTTCATATTATTTCATATTTATTTTAATGTTTAGTTAACAAATGAAAAAATAACACCAATGAACCAATTGTTATGTGCTTATTTAAAATGAGAAAATTAAATTAATCGAAATACAAATTTTCTTCATAATAATAATAATAATAATAATACTTTTTTTTACATTTGATATTATTATATTATTGTTTTATTAAACACTGTCCAGCATTTAAATAGAAATATAATATAAAAAAATATATAAAAGGAATAAAAGGAAAAATATAAAGTATAAAAGTATAATAAAAGTATAAAATGTGAAGATTAAACAATTACATAATAATAATAATAATAATTATTATTATTATTATAATTATAATAATAAATAAATCTAACCCTATTATCTAACCCTAACCCTAACACCCCCCCACCCCACCATTTTTTTATCTAATGTATCATCATGACCAAAATTCTACCTCGTTCCAAAAATGTTCCTGCCATAAAAATGTGTAAAAATACTTCCTAGGGGGTAAATACTTATGCACAACAATGCTCATAACCCATTATTGTGTAAATGTCACTATTATTACTGCAACCCTTATTTTTAGAGCGAGAATCTTCAGAACAACGTTGCTGCTGCTTTTCTCCATGACCTCTATAAGGAATTATAATCAGAGTCTCCCAGAGTCTGTTCTTTGTTTTCCGTGACACTTCTGTAAAGGAAACATCGCCCTGCTGTGGTACAACTGCTCATTTGCTTGCTAAATAAGGCCTCGGCTTCGCAACTCCTCCAGGAACCGGAGTGTGTTGCTTTCTTTTTTTTTTTTCTTTTGCGTAAAAACTTCTCAGGATGTGGGACAGCATGAGCTCCCAGATTCCTTTGCCTTGTAAGGCTAAAGGCCTGAGCGGCTGCCTGAGGCACGATGTTGACCTTATTGGCTGAGTCACGAACGGGGAGGTGTGGTGAAGAAGCTGAAACATTAAACAAACGGTCCATGCTGAGGGAGAACCAGGAGCGAGACCGAGGCTCTGAACCAGCTGCCACTTAACACCGAGGTGAGCATCACACATCACAATCTTCTTCTCGGACACGCTGTTTAGATTTTTTTTTCGATCTGGAAAAGTGTTCGCTTTGTGGTGTCTTTCTGGAAGATTTACTGGACCGTTATTTAAACATGATCACAGATGCCAGATGTTTAATTCTGCTTCACTGAAAAAAAACAAAACAACTCCAATTGCATTTTGCAGAAAAATTTAATTTACTTTATTGACCATTTTTATGCTGATTTCTCATTTCTGTGACGCTAAATGAATATTTCTTGCTCATGTCAGTTCCACCATTAAATTTACTCCGTTCTTATTTTCTAAAACTTTTCCCCGAAAGAAGGAGCAGGAGCGCTCACAGAATCTGATTTACTTCTCTAAAGACCTCACGGATCAGGAATTTGGCTGTGCAGCTAAACCCTTTTACAATCGTTCTGCAACGGTCCAAGAAACACAGATTGCAGACTTGTATAATGATATATTTAATGCCACTATTGGATAAGTGCAGATGAAAGCTGCTATGGAGCAGATAGAAGCAGAAATAAACATCTGATAAGATTCTTGTTTCCTCAGGGGTTAGATGAGGTAAAGAGGTGGGGGTGGGTGTGTGGGGGGGGGATGCGATGGGATTTCAGCTTCACAATGAAATAAACAATTCTGGTTACAGGCCGTGGTGATACTTGGACACAGTGGCGAGACAATTTCCGAGACAAATATAGATGAGGTTCAGCAAAAAAGTATCGAACGTTATATAGCAAATGTGCAGGAAATCATGGATACCTTGAGAATAGTTTGAGTTTATAGATATTTACATATTGTCTATAATTATTAGAGTGTTGAAGATGAGACTTTTGACTGTCCTCTGCACCATAGAAACCAATCTGGACCCAAAAAACTCCACTTTATGTTCATTTCTAAGATCAAGTCCCAGATCCATCCGTATCGGCGTTTGATTTGTGGTTGAATTCCAGCAGTCAGACACGGATGAGTTCACTGCCGTTGTTCCTTAGAGGGATGTGGGCCAGATGAAAGTGGTTCGTACGGGCCATTGCTCTTTTGCAATATGGGTGTGTCATGGACGGCTGAACATTCTGAACGCTGTGTGAAGGCTGTAATTGTTTGATGTTTGACCAGTAATTAATTCCATCACTGTCTATATTTTTTAGATTGTCATCAACTTACAAAGTGTCTCGGTGAAGAGTCTCAGGGCTGTTTGCTGGTGAATTCGCTGATTTGTGCAAATATTAGCTGCTTGGCAACCCCATTGATTGTTCTCAAGAACTAGTTTTGAGTTTATGGTGCTCTGGTAAGAGTGCTGTAGTTAAGACCAAGACAAATCCATGACCAGGACTAGGCAAGATCGAATCTTAAGGCCATTCAAGATGGAATTCAAACGAAAACCAATCTTGAGACCGAAACACATCAAATCTTTACAAAAAGTTTGCTTTTTTCCTCAATTGCATCAATGATCACGATGCTGTTTGGATTAATGTACAGAGGTGGATGAAGTACACAAACCATGTACATGTTTTATTACTCAAGTAAAATTAAAAGTGTCCCTTTAAACTTTAGTACAAAAGAATTTGCCTTCAAATGTACTTAAGTATCCAAAGTACTATCATTTATTACTGCTATAATTTCCTTATTATCATTTTTGTAACAAGACTTTAATCAACTTAGTTTATGTGAAAAGACCCGAATGTGACTCTCAGAACAATGATGTCATGGCGAGTTCGAGTTTTGGAGTTTCTTCATCATTTATTCCTCTCTAAAATTCAGTGCTGTGTAAAATCATACACCAGGTATTAATGTGGATTAATTCAGCTGCAGGTTGCATGCAGACTTCTTTTTACCATCCAAAAAACCCTTGAGGAACATCTTTAAGTGTGAACGAGATATTTATCAATCATGCCTTTCATTTAAAGGTCAACACCCTTCTGCCAAAATGTCTGCTGCCAAGCGTGCCAAGGGGAAGACATCAAAAAAGCGCCCCCAGAGGGCGACTTCCAATGTCTTCGCCATGTTCGATCAGTCCCAGATCCAAGAGTTCAAAGAGGCATTCAACATGATCGATCAGAACCGGGATGGCTTCATCGATAAAGAGGATCTTCACGACATGCTCGCTTCGCTTGGTAACTGTTCAGAAATGATGTATAGGTAGCTTGTAAGAGAATATCATCAACACGGTGATTTGAACACATGGCACACTGCTTCCTTTTGTATTCTGTTTGTTTTAGGAAAGAACCCCTCAGATGAGTACCTGGAGGGCATGATGAGTGAGGCTCCAGGTCCGATTAACTTCACTATGTTCCTCACCATGTTCGGAGAGCGACTCAATGGCACTGATCCCGAGGAGGTCATACGGAACGCCTTCACCTGCTTTGACGAGGATGCCTCAGGTACGATTGTTTTGTTTTTATGTAATCTGATAAAGCGACGATGTAGCTATTGATGGTATCATCCATCATCTAGGAGGTGGAATCAAAACGTTTCGAGAGTAGCTCTGTTTACTAGAAAGTACTTTATTTAATAGTTCCTTTGCACAGTAACACAGCGCCCCCAGTGTTCCTGCCACTTCTGAAATGTGTCCTGGAAGTTTTCTTTTCGAAGCACCTTCTGCGATTCACTCTGAATCTCTGCAATGTCTCAAAACGGTGACCTTTAAACGGGATCTTCAACTTTTTCGAAAGAGGGCGAAGTCTGCAGGAGTCAAATCTGACTCAATCACTGACTTTTGAAGGTCGGTGCTTCCTGTGACTGTGCGTGCAGCCTTGTGCTGCTATCTGTTGGCGTGTTACAAAACTAGTCTTGAAACATTTTGATACCACTTCGTATGCTAGGAATATTTCCAAAGTATCATTTGACTAATATAAAGCAGATAGTTGGTGTATTTCCCTCAAGATTTATCACATACATTGGTTAGTTGTTTGAGAGCTTCATTTAAACAACGTCTAAGTGAAATCAAACAAACAATGGTCCAATCCCAAACGGCTTCCACTGTACATTGCTGAAACCTATTATTTTCGAGTGAACTTCTGTTAAAACTGTTCTCAAAATTGGTTCCTGGTTTATATATGGTTTTGAAACCGGAACAAATCAATCTACAAATTCTCCTCTCAGAATCCTACCTGTCTCATCCTGCAGGTTTTATCCACGAAGATTATCTTCGTGAGCTCATGACCACCATGGGCGACCGTTTCACAGATGAGGAGGTCGACGAGCTTTTCCGTGAGGCACCAATCGACAAGAAAGGAAACTTCAATTACACAGAGTTCACTCGCATCCTCAAACATGGTGCCAAAGAAAAAGATGACATGTAAACAAAACAAAGAAGCAGGATACCAGATATATTCATCTGAAATCAGGACTTTTCTCTAAATGGTGATTGTATGCTGATGACGTCACTGTGTACTGCATAAGAAGTACTCTAATGGTTCTTGTGCACACACAGATTAGGCCTGGATGAGAGAGAGGTATTTACATGACAAAAAAGCTTATTTACAAAATCATTTCGATGTCTATTTAGCCAGGATTATTTGTCTGTCTGCAAAACCACCGCCTATCCAGCATCATGAAGGCTTCATTCTGCCATCTTTACTGCATATTGATATCATTATACGGCTAAAGTAAAATAAAAAATTCAATCCACCAACAACAGCTATAAAATAAGCATTGTTGTAAATTTGGCTCTGAACCCAATCTCTTTCTAAGCCTCTTTCTTTGTAAACCGAATAAGAAAGATTAACTGAATAAAGTAACATTGTTTTGGTTTCCACAATCTTCCATTGTTGTTGCGAATAAAATAACCCTCTCGTGACTATAGTGGAATTTGACCGAAAGCACTACAAGACATGGAAGAACGTGAAACGCTGGAGATCAGTGCCTGTGATCCACCCTGTGGTTAGAAGAGAATGTTGGTCATCAATAGTGATAGTTTATTTAGGATAATGGTAGAGAAGTTATAGCTAAGCGGTTCAGACATCCAAGGATTTAAATTCACAAACCTCTGGAAATCAAATCAACTACAA
Organism: Silurus aristotelis; assembly: GCF_946808225.1. Lineage (NCBI taxonomy): Eukaryota > Metazoa > Chordata > Actinopteri > Siluriformes > Siluridae > Silurus > Silurus aristotelis. Next base: position 22,926,126 of record NC_139592.1, read on the forward strand.
TAAGCTACTCATCAGTCTATAAACCCTGTGGTAAGAGTGGAGGGAACAGTGGAGCAGAGGTAGAGGCTGGAGGGAACAGTGGAGCAAAGGTAGAGGCTGGAGGGAACAGTGGAGCAGAGGTAGAGGGTGGAGGGAACAGTGGAGCAGAGGTAGAGGCTGGAGGGAACAGTGGAGCAGAGGTAAAGGGTGGAGGGATCAGTGTAGCAGAGGTAGAGGCTGGAGGGAACAGTGGAGCAGAGGTAGAGGGTGGAGGGATCAGTGGAGCAGAGGTAGAGGCTGGAGGGAACAGTGGAGCAGAGGTAGAGGGTGGAGGGATCAGTGGTAGATGGTGGAGGGAACAGTGGAGCAGAGGTAGAGGGTGGAGGGAACAGTGGAGCAGAGGTAGAGGGTGGAGGGATCAGTGGAGCAGAGGTAGAGGGTGGAGGGAATAGTGGAGCAGAGGTAGAGGGTGGAGGGAACAGTGGAGCAGAGGTAGAGGCTGGAGGGAACAGTGGAGCAGGGGTAGAGGATGGAGGGATCAGTGGAGCAGATGTAGAGGATGGAGGGAACAGTGGAGCAGAGGTAGAGGGTGGAGGTAACAGTGGAGCAGAGGTAGAGGGGGAGCGAACAGTGGAGCAGAGGTAGAGGATGGAGGGATCAGTGGAGCAGAGGTAGAGGGTGGAGGGGAAGGTCACGTTCTAACCTTCTCACAGCCTCTCAAAAATTCCCAACACCAATAAACATTTAAGTGTTTTTTAGCCAAAGAGAAATAATAAAAAATGAAATTTGTTCAGCTGCAATCCTAGAAATCAATCCTTGACTAAAGTGTGTTCCAAGACAGGAGATAAATGATTATTGACTATGCACATGAAGCACTGAGAATGCTATCACTTTCCATGAGCGAGTCTCGTTGCTAGCTGTGGTTTGTACATTTTATAAATTCGTAAAACTTTATTCGGACATTTAGCTCCTACGTAACTCTCCTATTTATCAGTACAATCCAATCTGTACTCCCATAAAGTATGTGTATGTGCTCCTACTTTAATTACCATTTCTCAGACCTCTGGCCCTCCTCTGCTGCCTTCCGATGCTGAGCTTGGACTCCTAAAGCAAACAAATCTGTGATGTTGGCCAAGATAAGCAGCGCATGCCTTCCTGCACCACCCTGTTTGGAAAAGAATGAGACTCGATATCGGAAATTCATCCTTTCAACTCCACCAAAAAGAAACAAACACTTCTTTTTCTTGTCTTAAATAAAAATCCCATTACATCTTAAATAAAACTTTATTTTTTGCTGTTTGTAAAATGATAATTCCCCCATCACCCCTATAGTCTACACAGTATAGCATTTCATCACCGATTCCTCGTTCACTTCATGTGTAAAATAACCATTTACATTAACAACGTTGCCCTTTCTTGTGAAAGTGAACCATGACACAGGGACACCTGGACACCTCTGGAGCTCATGAGGACGTATCAGAGCCAATGCTCCATTCAGGAAGATACATAAAAAAAACGTGAAAAATGAAAAAAGGGAGGAGACAGTGTCCATATTGTGTAGCCTAAAATGCATAAGGTATAAATTTTACATAATCATACCCACATACTTGCAAATTCACCTGCATACAAAAGGTCTCTCGTAAACTTGACCCCAAACGGTGGAAAATCACATCACACCCTATGTGGATCACTAGATTATTACCCAGAGTGCACCAGAAAAAAAAAAACCTTGACAGATAAAACAGCCGACTCTGGATAAAGATTTAAAGGTTATTACATGTTGTTTAGAACCAAAATATTTCACTTCTTCTGAAATCTTCTATGCATGACACTGAGCATTTCCCAGTTTTCTCCTTAAAACAAAAACACCCCAAAACACCAGAACTCATGAAATACCACCCTCTGAGCAATTACACCAATCAGGCATAACATTATGACATTATAACATGTGAAGAACACTGATGATCTCTTCATCATGGCACCCGTTAGCGGGTGGATTTATTTATTAGGCAGCAGGTGAACGTTTTGTCCTCAAAGTTGATGTTAAAATCAGGAAAAATGGGCGAGCGTGAGGATTGGAGCGAGTTTAACAAAATTGTGACGTCTAGACGACTGGGTCAGAGCGTCTCCAAAACTGCAGCTTTTGTGGGCCGTTCCCGGTCTGCAGTATTCAGTATCTATAAAAAGTGGTCCAAGGAAGGAACAGTGGTGAACCGGCGACAGGGGCGTTGATGCACGTGGGGAGCGAAGGCTGGTCCGTGTGGTCCGATCACATTGCTGAAGAAGTTCATGTTGTTGATGCTCGACGAGTCACGACTGTTTTAGCAGCGAAAGAAGGACCAACACAATATTAGGCAGGTGGTCATAATGTTATGTCTGATCGGTGTATAATGTACTGTAATCGGGTATCATCTGGATCATGTATTTCAACACTGGTCCTCGAGTAGCCCTGGCCAGTGCGCTTTAGTGTCGACTCGTTATTGTGCCATAAATAAACTCTTGTGACAGCAGGGACACGGAAACCACGAGCAGCGTCTAAAAACATTCCCTGTTTCCGTTAGCAACATGCCCACGCTTTCATGGCGCAAAAGTATTCGGACACCTGTTTTTTTTTTTCTTTCCCCTCCCACCTTTATGTGGTTCTTTCCCAAAATGTTCGCACAGAATTGGAGGCGCGCAATTGCATAGGACGTCTTCTGAAATATTCCCTTCACTTGAACTAGGAGAAACAAACCTGTTCCAGTTTCATGAAGTGTGTGGAAGATCTTCAGCTATAGAGCTTTTCAACACTTTTTGAATGACTGTGAACGCAGATTGCACCCCAGGCCTCCTCAGCTCACCTACACCAGAACATGACTTTACTAACAAACTCAGATCTGAACGAATCTCCACAAAATCTAGTAGAACATCTTGCCAGAAGAGTGGAGCTTATTATGAGAGCAAATGTGGAATGGGATTTTCAGGAGAAAAAAAATGACCAGGTGTCCTCAAACTTTTGTCCATACACTTTACGTAGTGAGGGCGTGGTTTAAGACCGAGCTCCTGATCGTGTAATGAAAAGAAAGAGGATTTCTGTAGCTAATGTAGCTAGAGGTCATATTTGTTGCTGGTCCCTGTAGCTTTTGTTCAGCCACTGATTCAATTTATATGAACTGATATATCTTGCTAGTAAGGGTATTACCTTGCTACGAAACTTGACCAACAAATTTGACCCAAATCTCGTCACAGCGTTTGAGATTGAAATTGGTGTCAATAAACGACCTGGTAATAAAAGCAGAGTACAAACCAGAAGTCCCAATGCGACGCTCCAGTGCAAAAAAAAAAAAAAAAAAAAATCCCCAGAAACATTAATACTCGAAGGTCAAGATTTACACGAGACGTCCTTCACGTCGTCCTTTTGTCCCTTAGTGGTTTTGAAATGTACAAGTTTGTGAGAATCGTTCCTCTAAAACAGAGGGAAGGAGCTATAAAAAGCAGCCTCGGCCGATCGGTCTGTTGAAAATCTGCTGGAGTCGGTCCTCAAATCACTGAGTCGACGCGAGCTGTAGCCCTATTAACGTTGTGATGAGCCGATGGCGGACCTTCTGTCTGTCCCCGAACGAGTTGAGGCGAACGATCCGTAAGAAAAGGGTGTGAGAGGGGACGAAAAACCTGGGAGATATTGCTATACCATGCAGAGATCTAAAACATTAACACTAGCTCTGGGTTCCAATACCAAACATGTTGGTTATCTACACACACACACACACACACATCTGAGGTAAAAAAAATCGAAAGACCCAAATAAAGGACAGAAGATCACAGAAATGAACATGAAACGAACAATTTCAACCCCACAGCGTCGATAAATCCTTAATAACCCAAAGCTTTTGATGACAGAACTCTGTATTCACACGGAGCTGCAAAGGAAACATGGGGTGAAAAAAGAAGCTAATTATGAATGTAAAAGTGCTGCATCCAACACGCTGGAGCTGAATGTAATGCAGGTGATCAGCCAGGATGGGGGGCTACCAAGTTAACAAACGTCCCGATAGCTACCACTGTTCAAATCATCACTCTTCAGACGTCCGTAACCCTGTAGCACACACGGTCGCACACTGACGCCAGAACCAGCCGTCGCGCCGTCACTTTGTTCCTCTGGAGTTTGGTGTCGATTTACATCTGAGACAGAAACGTGCCTTGAAGTTTGAACCTAGAATTTTGCTCAAGTGATGGGGATCGAATTCTTAAACTGGTAGCAATTATCTCAAAGTAAACCTGTTGAAGGTTCAGATCAAATACAGAGGGACGGAGGATTTATTGGGTGAAGACGAAACAGTGGTTGAATTGATCATTGCTTATGGATCATCAGTTATTGATGAATGTTTGGTCAATATTTCTTGTGGACTATCAGTTATGAATGAATGTTTATGGATGATCTCTTCTGGATGATCAGTTTTAGATGAACAGTTATGGATTATCAGGTTATAAATTGGTGTTTATGGATTCTCGGTGGATGGACTACAGTTTATTATTTATAGGGTATGGATTATATCTTCTGGATTATTGCTTATAGATTAACGGTTTATCAGTTATTGACCATTTCTACCTTAGCGTTTAGAGAGTATTAATGAATAATTAGTAATGGATTCATGTTTATAGATTATCGCTTATAAATGATCGGTTATGAATTATGTATGATTACTTTATGGATCCTTTAGGTAAAGTGTGTCTTCTTTTAAAAAGCGTCTGATGGCAAAAAATATTTTCTAACACAAACGAATACATTGAATATCTCTAATATCTGAGATTATTTGGATTTCAGGGAGCGATGAGCTGATTAAAGCGCCGCTGCATCAGGAAATGATGTGACGTGTTATGACTGCATGAGTGTAATGTATCCGTTATGTTTTTGGCCTGCAATTTACAATCCCGGAGTGTGCGTTAAAGCAGTGCGGGACGGAGCTTTAATATGAACCCTGTACTTATTGCCGAGATCAGGGTGTGGTTCATATAACTAATCGCTCACACCTGAAATCATACGACACGTTTTAGCTTTGCTATGCAGAAAAATCAATAAAAAAAAAAAAACAATGCTGTGGGTCATTTGATGTGCTCGGATCAAACAAAAAAATGAAAGCTAATGACAAAATAATGCAGCAAAAAAAAAAGGAAGGAGTGCAAAAATATGCACATTTGGCAGATTCTAAAGCTAATGCTTTTGGGCAATTTGGAGGGGTGAGGTGGGGGGGTGGGGGGGGGGGGCAGGGGTAGCAGCGCCAAATCTGTGCTCTGATTATCTAACGTGGCTGTAGGGATCGTGAATGTTCCTCAGAGAATCATGTGAAAAACACTGGAATGAAAAATATTACATGCACAAAAAACAGGAGCAGGAGCCCCAGACTGAAGATGCTTCAATATTGAAAAAAAAGTAATTACGAACTAAATGTGTAAAAACGACTGGCAACCCAGCATGAATAAAATATCACTCGGACAATTTAGAGTTGAAATGAAACTAATATGAATCCCAATCCTGAGCGTGTTTTCACAAGTGTGTGAAGCCAAACTGTAACAGGGACCAAAAACCTTTCTATCTAAAATCTAAAATCTCAAATCTGATTGTTTTTTTTTTTTTTTTTAACAATGAGTTTATACCTGCGCACTTGGACGTGTAGATCGGAATCATCAAAAATCCCAATAACGATTATCACAAAAACGTTATCGCTAAAGAGGAAAGAGTCACTGCGCGATATGGAGACGTTTTCTGGTTTATTTTTTCCCCTAAAAGCTCGGGGGTGATTTGTTGGCCAAAAAAAAAAAAAAAGGAATGCCCTAAAATGACCAATAAGTGACGATGACGAGGATAATAACGATGATGAGCATGAGCATGATGATGATGATGATGAAGGCGAGGAAAGGAAGACCACATTGCCGTAAAACAAGTGCACACGTGCAGAATCCTGAGTGCGTGCTGGGAAGGGCGTATCTGAAGAAAGGGGGCGGAGATTCTTAAAAGAGGAGTGGGGTATCTGAGTATTGTGGGTGGGGAGTCTAAGAAGTGGGGGAGGGGGGCAGAGTGTGTCTGAGAAGGGGGGGTGGAGTGTCTGAGGAGCAGGGCGGAGTGTCAGAGAAGGCGGCAGTGTCTGAGGAGCAGGGCGGAGTGTCAGAGAAGGGAAGGCAAAGATTATGAAGAGGGGGCGGGGTGTCTGATGGAGAGGCGGGGTTAATGAGGTAAGGGGCAGGGTGCCTGGGGACATGGGTGGGGTTTCTGAAAAGGGAGGCAGAGTTAATGAGAGGGGGCGAAGTGTTTGATAAGGGAAGGCGGGGTTTCTGATGAGAGGGGCGGGGTTTCCGGGGAGGGGGTGGGGCATATGATTCTTTAGAACACACTCCCATATAAACACACGCGACGTGGCGTCTGAGATATGGAGACGATTTACAGGTGATATATTCTGTGAGATAATTACAGCTCTGTAAAATTATAACTCATTAGAACCAGGAGGAGAATAAACTTCAGCGGCAGTTCGGAAAGACTCCGCGCCGGCGCGCTCTTTATTCATTTATCGATTCACTCATTCAAAAAGTTTGCATTGTTCGTAGTTTTTTTGTGTCGCCATTCGCTTTAGAAGCACGAGTACGCAAGTGTGTGTGTGTGTGTGTGTGTGTTTTCTCTCAGAGGCGAGTCTGAGCCTCGGGGACGTAGATCTCGATGCTGTCGGCGCTCTCCGTGGCAGAGTTCTGGCGCTCGGACGCGGCTCGTTTGGCCGCCATCAGCCGCTTCCGTGCTTCCAGTCTCTGTTTGTCAGCGGCCGAGTCTCCGCTGCTCTTCTCCTTTGTAGACGTCGATTTGGGCTTCGGCGCTTTCTTCGGCGTCGTCACGCTCTCCGGCTTCCTCTCCTCCTGTAGGAACGGACAAGTGTGTGAGTGAAGGGGTAAAAAAGAATTCTCAGATTCTCAATTCTGATTGGTCGACAGGATCGATTTTTCAAGAGCTAAACCTTTAAAACGGAGAGAAGAAAAAGAAAGACAGAAAAATAAAAACAACCACCTTCTTGCAGCTGATCTCGGGCACCTCCCAGTCGTTGGCCTTGAGCATGTGAAGCTCGTCGAACTTCATACTGATGTCCTCGATGGAAAGCTGCAAAAGATCCCAGAAGCCCGCCAGGTCCTGTGCAGTGGGTCGCGGCTGAGCGTTCACGTCCTGGTGTGCACAAGAATTCACAAGCAGTTGTACACACATTTACACTCACACACACACACACACACACAGTGATATCGAGGAATAAAACATCTCTGTGGCTGCCGTGACAGAAGATGTTCGAAGAGTTACGCAGCTCTTTCCAACAGGACGTCGGAGCGGAGCGGAGCGGATCGGATCGGTTTATTCCTGATTGGGTGTGCTTTTTATCCGTTTCTTGTTACGTCGTGCGATACAAGTCAGTTCCCGTGACCTCTTGTGTTAATGTGAGGCGGTTTTTTTTGGGGGGTTTCCGGGCAAGTTGCTTTTCATCTCGTGTTTTTGAGTAGAAAAGATAATAAAGACAGAGGCTGGCGTTCAGCGCAGACGAGGGCAGGAACTAACTTGTTTCGACGGACGTCTGTGTTTGCTGTTAAAGGAGCTAAATGTGAAATTACAGCCACCTCAATGATTCGTATCAAAAATACCTTTTAGTACATTTAAAATTCCAATCCCATACTATATACGTGTGTGTGTGTGTGTGTGTGTGCGCACGCAAAAGATATATATCTCAATTGTAACTGAATATATTTGCTTAATAGCATTAACTAAATGAATGAATTGCAATTTAAGTGATTTATTCAGTTATAACTGCTATATACACCCTATGGTCAAATGTTTGTGGACACCTGAGCATCAGTGAACATCCCATTCCACATATAATCTTATAATAATCTCAGTTCATGTCAGATGTTCCACTAGATTTTGTGGAGATTTTGTGGAGATTCCTTCAGCCACAAGGGTGTTAGTAAAGCCAGGAGGCCTGGGATGCAGTCAGCATTCAAATTCAGCAATAGGGTTGAGTTCAGAGCTCTATAGCAGGAGATCATCCACACACTTCTAACCCATCTAAAGTGGATCTTCAT